>NC_057796.1:283205731-283254810 GCF_018294505.1 Triticum aestivum | reverse complement strand
TGGGATCACAAGAATCCCTACTACGGTTGGCGGGGCGCGGGGTTGTGAGAAGAGCAGGTCTAACAGGAAGCACACAAATCGTTTACCCAGGTTCGGGCCGAAAAGGTGCGTAATACCCTAGTCCTGCTTTGGTGGATGTATTGAGTGTTCTTGTGTTCTTGAGCTAGCTACGGGGTGCAACTTGCCCAAAAGAGCCGAATCCTTCTCCAGTATGCCATGGGCCTCCTTTTATAGTTGAAAGGGGCTGCCACAGTGGCACACGGGAGGTGGAAAGGTCTACAGTACTGCGAGCTTATCGCCCGTATTACAGGATAAGACGCATTTAATGCATCGCTTAGGTGTCCCTTAGCTTTATCGGGGACGGTAACGGGGCCCGTCCCGTCCGTCGCCGCCTCGCCTTGCTTCGACACGCGCCCAGGCCAGTGATACATGCGGCGCCATTGTCACGATCGGTTTTTCAATAAAATAATTATTGAGAGACCAATCCCTTTACGGACCAGTGCAGAAGAATCCCTTCTCACTGGTAGACAATATCTTGGTCACAGAAGAAAAATACCAGGAGTACTGAATATAATACAAGGTTGAGTGGAGACTGCTCAACAATGTATTACAGACACGCCGATAAAACATAACGGCGGATAGGGTGGCATAACTACTAACTCACGATAACAACGGTGGTGGAAATATCACAACGGAGTGGGTGATGTGACTCCTGAAAACTACAGCTCTTCGAGCGTCGGAGTGAGGTTCGAGGAGACTTATTGCGGGTGGCGGAAGCGTATACAATACAAGTGACCAATATCCGGGATCGCACAGGACTGACTGGGACTCCTCTAGGCGTCGGACGCACTATCAAACTCTTCATCCAAGAGATCGCGTTCGTCAACATCTGGCCAAATCAACAAGCCAGGTGAGTACTATGAAAGTACTCGCAAGACAGTTCGGACATAAGATATAACAAATGTAAACATGAAGCATATGAACAGATTAACCAGTGCGTTCAGACATAGAGATAATAAATACTGGGTGCCAAACGAGTGTCTGAATGACTCCTCGAGAGGAAACTGCAAGAATAGTAATACTGGTGCCAAACGAGTGTCTGAATGACTCCTCGAGAGGAAACTGCAAGAATAGTAATACTGGTGCCAAACGAGTGTCTGAATGACTCCTCGAGAGGAAACTGCAAGAATAGTAATACTGGTGCCAAACGAGTGTCTGAATGACTCCTCGAGAGGAAACTGCAAGAATAATAATGCCGCAGTCGGGTGTCAGGGCGACACCACATAAAGGGCTTATAACAGAAAATAAAAGACGAACATGCCACAGTCGGACGTCTGAGCGACATCACATAAAGGGCTTATATTGTAGCTCAATAATTCAGTAGCTCGAGATTATAAATTATTACAAGTATGAGACAAATATAAGGTTAGTCCATCCACAGTAACAATAATTAAACTGGATTTACCAGTTGAGCTTGTTCACCGGGGATAAAATTTCCACGAGGATAGATATGGATATACTGGTTACCCTATTGATCATGATGACTTGGAAGGAATTGACTCTGCAGAGTTTGTACTTAACCACAGCCAACGGATTTCAGTAGTCACGGGGACTAGTTCCGTTTACGGTGTTTTGGAAGAAACACGTCTAACCAGTACACACCCATTCAACATTCCGAAGCCAGGGATCACCCTCGGCAACGTTCAAGAAAAACCTTGAGACGGGGAGGCTACAACCTCGCGTAGCATGGGATCAAATTTCTATACGCGCGCTCTAAGGGGGTGCCCCCCTCTCGGTCCCAACCGGAAACACCCATGCCCCCTGACCGGATGACTAGCTTTAATCCTGGGCCAAGGTACCATCATCCCGGCCCCTCTGTTTGGTGTGTACACGGAAAGAGGTTACCAACTTACTAAACCGCATCCTGGCAAATGAAACATGTGGTAGCACGGAAGGGGAAAGAACGATAACGTGACTCCGTCCACGTTAACGTCGGAAGTTGTCGGATGATGCAAGGCTGGTATGCTACAACAGTACCACCTTTCTGCCCTTCATGTCACCACATGATTAGGCCATCTCTCACGAGAGATCATCGCGACTTTGGATAATGCGGGTAGTTGCCTCACAAGCAACGAGGTACTCACTGACACTCATATGCCACGCACAAACTGTCACGCAAACATGCAAACACCTATCATATCAAAGGTTCAAACATGCTTGCCTGGTTCGGAGAAGTCGGAGTCTAGCTCGGCGAAGTTCGCGGCTCCGTCACCTCTTCCGGAACCTACGGCAATAACGAAAACGGGCACTAACGTGAAAACCAACGCGTGCATAAAAACTTCTCCAAAAATTTTCCAAATAAATCTCATAAAAAACTAGACAAATTTTTTAAGACTGTCAGAAAAAGAATCACTCAAAAATCACCTTTTATCAAAAAGTTATAAAGGTTTCTGTCCAGGGACTCATCTGTAATGAAACAGAAAAGTTCCAGGGTTTAAACTGAGAAAACAGAAAACGCTTCGAATAGAAACGCGCAAGCTCAAAGGGAAAGCGTATTTGCCCGAAGGCGCCAACGGAAAACGGTTCGCGAGGGGAAACAGAAGAGAGGCTGACAGGGGGGTCCCACGTGTCAGGTTTAAAAAGCTCGCCGGCGCCCGAAGACTGCGGTGGTCGCCGGCGTCGAACCACGACGAGACAGGGGGATCGGAGTGTACCAAGAGCTTCAGCGTGTCCTTCCGCGTCGGTGGGTGGTGAACTCGACCAACGGGGAGCACCACGTCGACGGCGACACTTTCTCCGGCGGACGGCGGCTCGGGTGATGGTGGAGAACTCCGGTGGAGGGCTGCAAACTTCGAATTGAAGCGCGGGTCAGAAGGAGGGATGCATAGTGAAGCTACTGGCAAGAGATGGGAGGCAGAGGCGCACGCACGGGAGCGAATCGAGCTGGATCCCGTGGCGGGTCGCGGCGGCCTGAGTCGAGGAAGGAGACCTCCTCGGGGCTCTTCCAGTGGCTAGGCGTGCTCTAGGTGGAGTGCAGAGGTGGTGTGGGTTTGAGTTGAAGCTCGGGGCCTCTATTTATAGGCGGATCGACGGGGTGGCCGTGAACGGAGAATCTCCGGCGAGCAATTACGGCGGTGCAGTGGATTGGCAGGAGGTTTGAGTGGCCAGGCAGCATCAGTGGAAGTTACTGGTGTCGTTCCCCCGCTAATCCTGGTCGGTCTTGGCGTAACGGCGCCGGTCCACGGTGGGGTGGCCGCACGGGCACGACGGCGGCAGAGAGCGCGCTCCGCGCCCAGCGGTTCACGACGAGAGTGGCAGCGCGTTCTGGGGAGTGGAAGGCCACGCGGCGACCTCCGGTGGCTTGGGCGGCGCTGGGTGGCGCCGTCAGCGCCGCGCCTCTCTCTGACGGCCGCAAAGCCGCCGCTGGCGTCGGTCACGGGGCGGCGCACCTCCTGCTGCTCGTCGTCGACGTCCGCAAGGTGCCAGGCGATCGTGCGGTGCAGAAGACAAGGAGGAAAGCGCAGGGCGCACGACGACACCGCGGCACTGGCGAGATCGACGTCGGGTTCTGAAGAAAACGACAGTGCACTGAAACTGAATTTCTGAATCTCTGAACTTGGCATTGACAAAGCACTGCAGGTGTTCGACAGAATGATTAGGCAAGCAGAAAATTTTTCCTGGGGCTGGGACTTGGTGAGGTGACCACTCAATGCACCCAGAGGCTGCCTGATTTTACTCAGAATTTTTGGAGAAGGATTTGAATGAATTTCACTAAATTTGACAAATCTGGTCCAAACTTGCAGCAAGTGTAGTTTGAAAAATTTGAACTGAAGACCAGTGGATCTTCATGGATCCTGGTTGAGGGTTCAAAGGACTAGGAAGGGGAAAAGGTTTGGGGGCAAGCATCAAAGCAGAAAGAGTAGTTCCTTTGTAAACCTCCAAGGGCTAGAGTAGAGGGCAGAAATTGTTTGAATATGATTTAAAAGAAAAATAAATATAAGGAGAGGTCCATCTTGCTGGATTTGAAGCAAATCATGATCCAAAGATGAGGGAAGGTTTAGGAGAGTGGATTTGCACTAAGGCCATGGCAAGAGAGAATTGTTGAAAGTGGCAAAGGATTTATCCAAAAGCCATAGTGCATTTTCAAAGAGATTTTCAAAAGGCATTTTTCCCAAGTGAAAAGCATTTTGGTTTGAGTCCAAATAAAAACAAGAACCTCCAAGATCAAAACAAGTCTTGGGTGAATCCAATTAAAACTCTTGCCATAAAAAATATGATTTGAAAGGGAGGGTTCTTTAAAAAAAAAATTTAAATCACCTCCCTCAATTCAAATAAAAAATCTTTTTTTGAAAAATCCAAATAAAATTTTGGGTGTCACAACACCTACCCCCTTAGGAAAAATCTCGTCCTCGAGATTTCTGCTGATCCTCAAATAGGTATGGATATTCTACCTGGAGAAAATCTTCCCTTTCCCACGTAGCTTCATCCTCAGTATGGTTGCTCCACTGAATTATGAAAAACTTTGTCGTTTTCTGACGGGTCCTCCGTTCAGACTCTTCCAAGATCCTTACTGGCCTTTCTCTGTAGGTGAGATCTGGTTGCACATCAATGCTCTCCTGAGGTACATGCTTCTCCGGGTTACTCACACATTTTCTCAATTGCGAGACGTGGAATACGTCATGGACGTCTGATAGTTCCTTGGGTAAGCTCAGTTTGTAGGCCACTGTGCCTCTTCGTGCCTCTACCCGGAATGGTCCAATAAATCTCGGGGCTAGCTTCCCCTTAATTTTGAACCGTTGCAGGCCCCTCATAGGAGACACTCGTAGGTACACGGAATCACCGGGTTCAAAACTGACCTCAGGATGCTTCTGATCGTAGTAGCTCTTTTGTCGGCTCTGCGCTGTCTTCAGTCTGTCCCTGATCTGCTTCACTTTCTCCTCGGCCTCTTTAAGCATGTCTGGGCCGAAGATACGGCTGTCGCCTGTTTCTGACCAATTCAGTGGGGTACGACACCTCCGTCCGTATAATGCTTCAAAGGGCGCCATTTGCAAGCTGGCTTGGTAACTGTTGTTGTAAGCAAATTCGGCATACGGCAAACTCTCTTCCCAACTGGATCCATAGGTGAGCACACAGGCTCTTAGCATATCCTCAAGGATTTGGTTTACACGCTCCGTTTGTCCATCAGTCTGAGGGTGGTACGCTGTACTGAAAGCTAGCTGTGTGCCCAGAGCTTGTTGTAGGTGATCCCAAAATTGGGAGACAAACTGGGTGCCTCGGTCGGATATTATAGTCTTTGGGACTCCATGAAGACAGACTATACGAGAGAGATAAAGCTTGGCTAGCCTTTGTGTGGAGTAGGTTGTCTTCACGGGAATGAAATGAGCAACCTTGGTTAGTCGGTCTGTGATGACCCATATGACGTCATTTCCGCGTTGTGATCGCGGTAATCCGACAATGAAGTCCATTCCTATTTCATCCCATTTCCACTCCGGTATCCTGTTTGGCTGGAGTGCCCTGCTGGCTTTTGATGCTCGGCCTTGATGCGCTGACAAGAATCGCAACAAGCAATAAATGTGGCTATATCTCTTTTCATACCGTGCCACCAAAATCTTTCCTGAATGTCCTTGTACATTTTGGTTCCTCCAGGGTGGATCGAGTATGGAGTGGTATGGCTTTCGGTTAGGATTTGTTGCTTGAGTCCTTCATCGTCAGGTACGCAAAGTCTGTCCCCGTACCATAAGATTCCTTCATTGTCTGTGACGAACTCGGTTGCTTTGCCAAGACTCATTTTTCGCTTTATACCTTCGATGCTGGGATGCCCCTGCTGGGCCTTCTTAATTTGTTCCATAAGGGTGGGTTGTATCTCCAGATTTGATACGGTGCCCTCTGAGACTAACATCATGTTGAGCCTTGCGAACTCTTGCTGAAACTCAGGCCTCAAGTCTTGGGGACTATCATTGTCCGGGCTGGGGTTTCGACTAAGTGCATCGGCCACTACGTTTGCTTTCCCTGGATGGTAGTGAATACCGACATCGTAGTCCTTGACCAATTCCAACCAGCGTCGTTGGCATAAATTTAGCTCTGGCTGCGTGAAGATATATTTGAGGCTCTTATGGTCCGTATATATTTCACAACGATTTCCCAACAAAAAGTGCCTCCACTCCTTGAGTGCATGTATGACTGCTGCTAGCTCCAGGTCATGTGTTGGGTAATTTTCCTCATGTTTCCGCAGCTGCCTGGAGGCATATGCGACAACTTTTCCATCCTGCATTAATACACATCCGAGGCCTTTTCAGGACGCCTCACAATATACTTCAAAACTCTTGTGTATGTCTGGCACAGTTAAGACCGGTGCGGTTGTCAGCTTCTTCTTGAGTTCTTGGAAGCTTTTCTCGCATGCTTCCGTTCATACAAATTTCTTGTCCTTCTTGAGCAACTGAGTTATTGGTTTTGCCACAGTGGAGAATCCTTCGATAAATCTTCTGTAATATCCGGCCATTCCCAGAAAACTCCGCACATCTGTAACGTTGGCGGGCGGCTTCCAGTCAAGTATGGCTTTGACCTTTTTCGGGTCTACGGCTATGCCTTCTTGGTTCAAAATATGGCCCAGAAAACCAACTTGTCTTAGCCAAAATTCACACTTGCTAAATTTGGCATACAATTGGTGTTTCCTTAATTCTCCCAAAACAATTCTGAGATGCTCAGCATGCTCTTCTGGTGTCCTTGAGTAAACCAGAATATCGTCAATGAATACCACAACAAATTTGTCCATGAATTTCATGAACACTTTGTTCATGAGGTGGACGAAATATGCGGGGGCGTTTGTCAGTCCAAAAGGCATCACTGTGAATTCATATAATCCATATCTGGAAGTGAATGCTGTCTTGGGGATATCTTCTGTCCGTACTTTCAATTGATGATATCCCGATCTCAAATCAATTTTTGAGAACACCTTGGCTTGTGCGAGCTGGTCAAACAAATCATTTATCCGTGGCATCGGATATTTGTTTTTGATGGTGACCATATTGAGAGCTCGATAGTCTATACACAGTCTCAGTGTCCCATCCTTTTTCTTGGCGAACAACACTGGCGAACCCCATGGTGAGGAGCTGGCTCGAATAAATCCTTTGTCCAATAATTCCTTTATCTGCTTTTTCAACTCCACCAATTCTGAGTGTGCCATTCTATAAGGCTTCTTATAGATGGGAGCAGTGCCAGGTGCTAGTTCGATGCTGAATTCTATCTCTCGGTCTGGTGGCATGCCTGGTAGTTCTTCGGGAAATACGTCAGGAAACTCGCATACCACTGGAACTTTTCTTAGTTCTGAAATGTCCACTTTGTTCAGCTTTGGTTGCCGTGATCGTGGCCCTTTTTGAGATGTGACCTTTATTGTTTTGCCATGATGGTGAGTGAGAATCACGGTCCGATTGAAACAGTCGATGAATCCTTTGTTGGTGGTCAACCAGTCCATCCCTAAAATGACATCCAGTCCTTTACTCTCCAACACGATGAGATTTGCTTGGAACTGTAGTCCTTCGAACTCAATGACCACTCCTTGGCAGTAACTCTGCGTGATTTGCTTATTTCTGGGGGACTTGATGATCATAGATTTTTCCAAGGGAAGTATCGGAAAACCATGTTGCAAAACAAAACTCTTCGAAACAAACGAATGGGAAGCTCCAGAATCAAACAAAACCGTGGCAGGTACTGTGTTGACAGGGAACGTACCGAGAACGATGTCTGGGGCATTCTGGGCTTCTTCTCTTGTCACAAGGTTTAGGTGACCCTTCCTGTGGTTGTTGCTGGGGTTGAAATTGTTGCGCTTGGGGGCTGGATTATTCCCACCATTGTTCGGCTTGGGAGCCGAGTTCCTTGGCTTTGGACACTGTTTGGCATAGTGCCCTTCTTCACCACAAGCATAGCATGTGACCCCTGGACGGTACGTGAACTCTTTGTCCCTGGCATGAAACTGTCTGACGGGCCTTGGATGGGTAGTCGTGGATCTCCTTGCTTCTGTCCTTGGAACCTCAGTCTTGCCTCGGTTGTTGCGAGCAAGAGTCGTCTTGTCCCTCTTTCGCTTACGGATGTCTTCCAGACTACGGCGCTCATTCTCCAAGGTAATGGCCTTGTCCACCAGAGTTTTAAAATCCGGAAAGGTGTGTACAATCAGTTGGCATCTTAGTGCTGGTGCCAGGCCATCCAGGAATTTTCCATCTTCTTGTTTTCTGTCATGTGCTCGTCGTAGGCATAACGAGACAGCTGGGTAAACTGACCATTGTATTCTGTCACTGACATGCCTCGCTGCTTCAGGTCATCAAATTCTCTCTTTTTGATTTTTATGATGCTCCTGGGGATGTGTGCCCCACGGAAGCCTTCCTTGAACTCCTCCCAGGTGATGTTGTGTTCACTGGGATGCTTGTGTAGGAAGTTTTCACACCATGCTGCAGCTGCGCCAGTAAGATAATGTGGCGCATAAAGCACCTTCTCATGATCTGAACACTGAGCAATAATCAGTTTCCTTTGAATGTCTCGAAGCCAATCGTCGGCTTCAAGTGGCCTATCGGTGTGAGAAAATGTTGAAGGGCGAGTCTTCTGTAACTCAGACAACTTGGAGTGTGGCTGGTATGGCTCACGGTGGTTTCCCATATTGATGACGTGTCGCATCATCTCTTGGTGCTGTTGCTGGCTTTGTTCAAAAAGGCGGCATACTTGAGACAGGGCTGCTTCGCTGTCCTGTTGACTGGACTGACCCTGAGTGAAATTGTTGCTAGTCTGTGTCCCATATACCTCTTCTGGCTGATTGGCCATGGAGCGAGTCCACGGGCGAGACATTTTTCCAGTCTGGGGGTATTATTTAGCAAAAACTCATAAGAAGAACTGTGTGGCACAAGGAAAAACTTGCAAGGCAACAATTTAAAAGACCTCAAGGTTTTCAAGAAAACATAAACGATTTTGCACGGAGAAAAGACTGCTTAACACAAATCTTACACGCGAAATACAAACACATGATACAGCACTCAGGATGTGCGTACACAATCCTGACATGTTATTTAGACTAGCGTACTCCTCCGGAAAGCATCGAACACACTAATACAAACTAGCGTACAGCAAAAACACATCATACAAGCAGACATAACGCGCGGCTACTTGGTGCTCTCAGTCGGAGATGGTGACGATGTCCTTTCCCTTGCCGAGGGCAAGACTCAGCGGTCCAGGAGAATCAACCTCCACCTCCTCTCTAGCTGGCTCCTGGCGCGTAACACTGCGTTGCGGTGATGGTGCGGGAGCGACGGGCGGCAGAGCGGGTGCGGCAGGCGGTCTAGCTCTGACTGGAATAGGAGCGATGACTCGGTCGAACTCCTCAGTTGTAGGCAGACGGCGAGCAGTGGCCAAAACGGCTGGTGCATAAGACGCTGAAGACGAGGCGAATGTCAGAGGCGGAGCCGTGTGGAGAAGCTCCTTCCTGCTGGCAGGACCGCCCCGGAGTAAGTCCATGCGGGCAGCCACCAGATCGTCTACGAGGTTGTCGAAAGACTCCTCCAGAGCCTTGAGATACTCCACAACCATCTCGATGGCTTCATCTCGTTCTCCCCGATGGCAGGCGAATGCATAGTGACTGGTGTATGGCACATGGCATGGGAGGTAGCGGTAGCGGCGAGTCTTCATCGTAGGAAGGATATCCCGAAGACGAGCTATCGCCTCACGGGCAGCCATCTGCATGGCATGCCTCTCCGTAGGCATGGCCCTTCCCACAAAACGGAAGTGGCGAGCTGCAGAACGTCCTCCCTTGAATTGCACCACAGCTTGGTGCATAGACACGTCGTCGCTGAGCTTGTGCTGATAAAGTGTGAACTCCGGGCGAGTCGCTGGCCCGAGTGCGAGCTTGGTGATGGAGACGAGGAGCTTGACAAACCCCTCGGGCACGTTTGTGAACACTCGATTCTCACAGCTGCTGCCAGCCATCTACAAAAGTAGGCAAAAATTCCGAGTAGTCATGTCATAAATTTATGATGACCAACAGAAAATAGCTACAATTGCAAAATGCTGAAAAAGCACAAAAGACGCTAATAACCGATTAGTGATCGCACCTAGTGGCTTCCTACAGTCAGCCTGGCTCTGGTACCAAGCTTGTCATGACCGGTTTTTCAATAAAATAATTATTAAGAGACCAATCCCTTTTACGGACCAGTGCAGAAGAATCCCTTCTCATTGGTAGACAATATCTTGGTCACAGAAGAAAAATACCAGGAGTACTGAATATAATACAAGGTTGAGTGTAGACTGCTCAACAATTTATTACAGACACGCCGATAAAACATAACGACGGATAGGGTGGCATAACTACTAACTCACGATAACAACGGTGGTGGAAATATCACAACGGAGTGGGTGATGTGACTCCTGAAAACTACAGCTCTTCGAGCGTCGGAGTGAGGCTCGAGGAGACTTATTGCGGGTGGCGGAAGCGTATACAATACAAGTGACCAATATCCGGGATCGCACAGGACTGACTGGGACTCCTCTAGGCGTCGGACGCACTATCAAACTCTTCATCCAAGAGATCGCGTTCGTCAACATCTGGCCAAATCAACAAGCCAGGTGAGTACTATGAAAGTACTCGCAAGACAGTTCGGACATAAGATATAACAAATGTAAACATGAAGCATATGAACAGATTAACCAGTGCGTTCAGACATAGAGATAATAAATACTGGGTGCCAAACGAGTGTCTGAATGACTCCTCGAGAGGAAACTGCAAGAATAGTAATACTGGTGCCAAACGAGTGTCTGAATGACTCCTCGAGAGGAAACTGCAAGAATAGTAATACTGGTGCCAAACGAGTGTCTGAATGACTCCTCGAGAGGAAACTGCAAGAATAGTAATACTGGTGCCAAACAAGTGTCTGAATGACTCCTCGAGAGGAAACTGCAAGAATAGTAATACTGGTGCCAAACGAGTGTCTGAATGACTCCTCGAGAGGAAACTGCAAGAATAATAATGCCGCAGTCGGGCGTCAGGGTGACACCACATAAAGGGCTTATAACAGAAAATAAAAGACGAACATGCCACAGTCGGACGTCTGAGCGACATCACATAAAGGGCTTATATTGTAGCTCAATAATTCAGTAGCTCGAGATTATAAATTATTACAAGTATGAGACCAATATAAGGTTAGTCCATCCACAGTAATAATAATTAAACTGGATTTACCAGTTGAGCTTGTTCACCGGGGATAAAATTTCCACGAGGATAGATATGGATATACTGGTTACCCTATTGATCATGATGACTTGGAAGGAATTGACTCTGCAGAGTTTGTACTTAACCACAGCCAACGGATTTCAGTAGTCACGGGGACTAGTTCCGTTTACGGTGTTTTGGAAGAAACACGTCTAACCAGTACACACCCATTCAACATTCCGAAGCCAGGGATCACCCTCGGCAATGTTCAAGAAAAACCTTGAGACGGGGAGGCTACAACCTCGCGTAGCATGGGATCAAATTTCTATACGCGCGCTCTAAGGGGTGCCCCCCCTCTCGGTCCCAACCGGAAACACCCATGCCCCCTGACCGGATGACTGGCTTTAGTCCTGGGCCAAGGTACCATCATCCCGGCCCCTCTGTTTGGTGTGTACACGGAAAGAGGTTACCAACTTACTAAACCGCATCCTGGCAAATGAAACATGTGGTAGCACGGAAGGGGAAAGAACGATAACGTGACTCCGTCCACGTTAACGTCGGAAGTTGTCGGATGACGCAAGGCTGGTATGCTACAACAGTACCACCTTTCTGCCCTTCATGTCACCACATGATTAGGCCATCTCTCACGAGAGATCATCGCGACTTTGGATAATGCGGGTAGTTGCCTCACAAGCAACGAGGTACTCACTGACACTCATATGCCACGCACAAACTGTCACGCAAACATGCAAAACACCTATCATATCAAAGGTTCAAACATGCTTGCCTGGTTCGGAGAAGTCGGAGTCTAGCTCGGCGAAGTTCGCGGCTCCGTCACCTCTTCCGGAACCTACGACAATAACGAAAACGGGCACTAACGTGAAAACCAACGCGTGCATAAAAACTTCTCCAAATTTTTTCCAAATAAATCTCATAAAAAACTAGACAAAATTTTTAAGACTGTCAGAAAAAGAATCACTCAAAAATCACCTTTTATCAAAAAGTTATAAAGGTTTCTGTCCAGGGACTCATCTGTAATGAAACAGAAAAGTTCCAGGGTTTAAACTGAGAAAACAGAAAACGCTTCGAATAGAAACGCGCAAGCTCAAAGGGAAAGCGTATTTGCCCGAAGGCGCCAACGGAAAACGGTTCGCGAGGGGAAACAGAAAAGAGGCTGACAGGGGGGTCCCACGTGTCAGGTTTAAAAAGCTCACCGGCGCCCGAAGACTGCGGTGGTCGCCGGCGTCGAACCACGACGAGACAGGGGGATCGGAGTGTACCAAGAGCTTCAGCGTGTCCTTCCGCGTCGGTGGGTGGTGGACTCGACCAACGGGGAGCACCACGTCGACGGCGACAGTTTCTCCGGCGGACGGCGGCTCGGGTGATGGTGGAGAACTCCGGTGGAGGGCTGCAAACTTCGAATTGAAGCGCGGGTCAGAAGGAGGGATGCATAGTGAAGCTACTGGCAAGAGATGGGAGGCAGAGGCGCACCCACGGGAGCGAATCGAGCTGGATCCCGTGGCGGGTCACGGCTGCCGGAGTCGAGGAAGGAGACCTCCTCGGGGCTCTTCCAGTGGCTAGGCGTGCTCTAGGTGGAGTGCAGAGGTGGTGTGGGTTCGAGTTGAAGCTCGGGGCTTCTATTTATAGGCGGATCGACGGGGTGGCCGTGAACGGAGAATCTCCGGCGAGCAATTACGGCGATGCAGTGGATTGGCAGGAGGTTTGAGTGGCCAGGCAGCATCAGTGAAAGTTACTGGTGTCGTTCCCCCGCTAATCCTGGTCGGTCTTGGCGTAACGGCGCCGGTCCACGGTGGGGTGGCCGCACGGGCACGACGGCGGCAGAGAGCACGCTCCGCGCCCAGCGGTTCACGACGAGAGTGGCAGCGCGTTCTGGGGAGTGGAAGGCCACGCGGCGACCTCCGGTGGCTTGGGCGGCACTGGGTGGCGCCGTCAGCGCCGCGCCTCTCTCTGGCGGCCGCAAAGCCGCCGCTGGCGTTGGTCACGGGGCGGCGCACCTCCTTCTGCTCATCGCCGACGTCCGCAAGGTGCCAGGCGATCGTGCGGTGCAGAAGACAAGGAGGAAAGCGCAGGGCGCACGGCGACACCGCGGCACTGGCGAGATCGACGTCGGGTTCTGAAGAAAACGACAGTGCACTGAAACTGAATTTCTGAATCTCTGAACTTGACATTGACAAAGCACTGCAGGTGTTCGACAGAATGATTAGGCAAGCAGAAAATTTTTCCTGGGGCTGGGACTTGGTGAGGTGACCACTCAATGCACCCAGAGGCTGCCTGATTTTACTCAGAATTTTTGGAGAAGGATTTGAATGAATTTCACCAAATTTGACAAATCTGGTCCAAACTTGCAGCAAGTTTAGTTTGAAAATTTTGAACTGAAGACCAGTGGATCTTCATGGATCCTGGTTGAGGGTTCAAAGGACTAGGAAGGGGAAAAGGTTTGGGGGCAAGAATAAAAGCAGAAAGAGTAGTTCCTTTGTAAACCTCCAAGGGCTAGAGTAGAGGGCAGAAATTGTTTGAATATGATTTAAAAGAAAAATAAATATAAGGAGAGGTCCATCTTGCTGGGTTTGAAGCAAATCATGATCCAAAGATGAGGGAAGGTTTAGGAGAGTGGATTTGCACTAAGGCCATGGCAAGAGAGAATTGTTGAAAGTGGCAAAGGATTTATCCAAAAGCCATAGTGCATTTTCGAAGAGATTTTCAAAAGGCATTTTTCCCAACTGAAAAGCATTTTGGTTTGAGTCCAAATAAAAACAAGAACCTCCAAGATCAAAACAAGTCTTGGGTGAATCCAATTAAAACTCTTGCCATAAAAAAATATGATTTGAAAGGGAGGGTTCTTTAAAAAAATTAAAGCACCTCCCTCAAGTCAAATAAAAAATCTTTTTTTGAAAAATCCAAATAAAATTTTGGGTGTCACAGCCATGTAGGCAGGCAGGCAGCTGAGGTGGCGCGGTGGCAAGGTCTTCACGAAGATCTGCATGCCACCACACAGGTGCTTGCCGAGTTGGTTTAGAGGCCGCCCGTCGCCACACAGGTGCCTACCCAGCTGGTTGAGCTAGCAACTGCTTGGGGATGGCGGTGGAGTCTTGCTCGACATGGGCCTGGTTGCGGCCCCGCTAATGTCCTCGGCAAGGGTCTTGCCGTGGTGTTGCAGTCGTCCCCGGCAAGGCGCTTGCCGGGGGTCTCGTGGATTCCCTCGGCTGGGATCCCGCCGAGGGTCGCCGTCTTCTGGTCCTCATCTGACCTCACATGTTTATGATCTTGACGAAGATCTGCATGCCACCACAGAGGTGCCTCCTGAGCCCTGGTTCCAACGTAGTTGGTTGGGTCGGAACCCGTGGGCTCAAGGGTGGCTCACTCTGTTGGTGTTGGGCAGGTTGCCCCGGCAAGGCTCTTGCCGGGGCCGTGGAGGCCGCCCCGGCAAGGGTCCTGCCGGGAGAGTCCACCTTGCCCCCTTCGCTATTTGTGTTTCCGGTCTTGGCGTTGTCTCAATTGTGTTGTGCTTCGGCTTCTCTCTCCGGCTTCCCTCCTTTGCCCTGCTACGTGCGGCCGTGGCTCGTGGCTCTGACTGCCCGTGCACAAGTAAAGGGGTCAAAAGGAGAGCCCCTACTTTTGTACACCGACAGGAGCCCCCAGGCCTGGGCCACACATAAGCGCGACACGTTGTTGGGCCAGGCCCAGAACGGTGCGCGGGCAGGTGGGGCGGATTTTACCGCAATAACTCTCCGTCCGCTGCGCTTCCCCACAACCCGCGTTGAACGCGCGACATGGGGGGGGGGGGTCATGCGTGATGTGGGGGTCATGCGTGGGGCGGTTCCCGCACGCATGCGTCACGTCGTAGTTAATGGGAAAGGAGGCAGCCCGCGCCTTCCCCGTAAACTGGGATAACCGCGGACGCGCTGCTCACTTTACCCCCTTCCTACGTCTTCTCCAATCTCAGATCCGCCACACCCTTCTCATTCCTTCCCAAGCTTTCGCCTTTTGTCAGAACCCCGATTCTAAGTCACACCGATCTAGCCTGTAACACCTCATATCACATTGCGGCCTCACGCACGGTACTCCCACGGGTGTCGCCTTACCATGGCCCGGGACCGTTTGCGCCTTTTGGCTCACGTATATGACAATGTCGCTAGCATCCATATGACAGAGAACCCGGGCCGACATGGCTGGTCGTGAACCCAAAGTGGCACTAACGTATGGGGACAGGCATACATGAATCAACATCGAACGTGTCGGTCAGCAGCGTGTGAATCCGGGCTGTAGCACTGGGCTAACAGGACTCAGGGAATCCGGGCTGTAGCAGGCTAGGCAGGACTCCGGATGTCACCGCGTGACATTTCCCCGAAGGGACAGACACAGGAACGATATGAAACACATGCCGGCCAGTCAAGTGTCCAGAGCAGTAGTGTTGGGCTAGCAGGACTCCGGTGAACCGGGCTGTAGCGGACTACTATGGCTCAAGGAGGCACTAGACTACATTTCCCCATAAGAGAGGCTGCCAAGGATAAACAACTAGATTGTCGGATCCCACACATACCAAGCATTTCAATCATACACACAATATGCTCGATATGTGTAAATACAACATGGCATCACAACAAAACTCTACAACTCAAAGTACTTTATTTAAAGGGCTCCGGAGAGCCTTACATAACATGTTCATACAGATAGGGGTCACATGACCCGACACTCAAGTCATACAATCATACAAACACATGCGGAAGCAACTTGTCTGGGTACAGACACTAGAAAGAAAGAAGGCTTGACGAAGTCTGTCTATCTATGTAGGCCCTTCACAAGCCTAGATCACCACCTGGGTGGCAAGTCACTCGTCGTCGTCGAGTTCTACATAGAACCCATCGGAAGGGGCGGTGTTGTCGTCTGAAAACAGTAATTGAAGCAACATGAGTACAAAGGGACTCAACAAGTCTTACAACAGATCCTACTATACATGTTCATTCTCAAGAAGGTAGTGGAGTTATTGCAGCAAGCTAGCTTTGACTCTTGGCTAAGCTATCCTATGAGACACCACTTGTAAAATAGTTTTCGCACACGAGTCCACTAATCACCATCTCAATACTCCACCATGGATCCTCCCTCGTCATCCCACGAGAGAGCCATCCGCGGTACTCACACTTATCTTGAGGCTTTTAGTAGTATCCATTTACTTTTCTATGAACTGCATAAGCGACCAAGTAGTCCTTTACCGCGGACGCGGCTATTCGAATAGTTTTATACCCTGCAGGGGTGTACTTCGTCACACACACTCTCACCACTTACCACCGTTTACACAGTATGTACTCGGCAACCTTCAAGCAGAAGCCCAGCGAGGGTGTCGGCCACAGCCTACCTAAACACTCGAGTCTCTAGTCCAGGTTTATCGCCTATTCAGGTTCCATCCGCAGGGAGTTCGGCCGAGGTTTCCACATACGGCCCTGAACGATGTGTGCAGGGTTCCCGAGACACCAAACGGGCGACTCGGTACACCGGGCCACGAGCCTACCGCATCACAGCCCACCCCTTGGTCAGCGCTGTCCACGGCCTCCAGCTTACTACAAACACCAGAAACTACGTGCAACTCCTGGACAGAGGACAAGGGTGATTAAGAAGCCGAGGGGGTCCATTGGTTTCGGGCCCAATGCGTGGTAGTAGCTGAATCTTAAATCACGCATACAGATCTCAGTTCTTAGGGACGGTCTCAATGAAACAACCCACCATGTACTCCTACATGGCCTCCCATCGATACCTTTACCAAATCGTATTCAACACCTCACTCTCATTACCGACACACGCTTTCACTCTAGTTCATCACCCTGATGAGCCAGACCTGACATGACTCTAAGCATAGCAAGCATAGCATTGTAGGAACACAACATGGCTCAATCAACTCCTACACATGCTAGTGGGTTTCATCTAGTTACTGTGGCAATGACAGGTCATGCAAAGGAAAGTGGGTTCAACTACCGCAACACACAGCAGTTTGAATCGCGTTGTCTTAATGCAGTAAATGAGAGCAGAAGCGAGAAGATGGGTTTGTATCGAAATGATCAATGGGTTGCTTGCCTGACGGAGTGGTGGTGGGATACTGCCCTTCAGTTGGATACTCATGAATATCCTCGGAGGCAGGACCTACCACGATGAACACATCGAAGCACAATCAACACCGAGCAAAGTGCAACAATATGATGCATGCATGAGACATGGCAAATGGATGTATTGGGCTAATGCAACTAAGACCAGATGGGTTTGGAGTATTTTGGATCAAAGATTCAAATTCCAAGTTCATAAATGGCCCATGTTAGTGCTTTATCTTGTTCTGCATTAAACAGTAGGTTAATTTGCTTAAACATGCATGAAACCAGTACAGATGGATATAATGGATTTTTCTGATCATTTTTCATATATAAATCTTTTCATTCTGAGCTATAGATTATTTTCTATGATTTTTTGAAGTTTGTGATATTTTCTGGAATTTCCTGTATAGAAATAATTCCAGTAATTAAATTACTTATTACGTCAGCAGTGTGTCATGATGACGTCAGCGGTCAACGGGGTCGTCCAGGTCAAACCTGACGTGTGGGTCCCCTGTGTCAGTGTCACTGTTAGATAATTAAACTAATTAGAATTAACTTAAATCTAACCCAGGTTAATTAGCAGGCGGGCCCCACTTGTCATTGACCCAGGGGAGGTCAAACCCCTGGTCAACTGGGCGGAAGCGCCAGCGTTTAGCCGCCGGCGAGGCCAGACGCGGCGGTGGGGTGCGGGATCCGTGCTCCGGCGACCAAATGGGCGGCGGAGAGCATCTACTCACAGCTGGGAACGAGCCGCATCGATTGGTGGTGGTGGTGGAGCTCGGGGTCGCCGGAATCGACGCCGGCGACGAGCTGTGCGGCTGCCGGGGTACGGGTGTAGTCGAACCCGTCGCTAGAGAGCACGGCGAGGGGCGTGCGATGGTGCTACGGGCTCCTGGCGGTGCAGTGAAGCTAACGGCCATGGTGGTGCGACCGTTGGATGGCCGGAGCCTCGTCGGCGACGAGCTCGGCGGCGACGCGTGCGGGTGAGCGATGTGCAGTTGCTACGGAGCTCGAGAGGGAGAATGGAGAGGATAGGGAGGTGGCCAGGCTCACGGTGGTTGCGACGGAGTGGACTGCGAGGTCGGGGGCGAACTGCTGCGGTGGTGATGGCGGAGGGGATCTCCGGCGGTGGGTGGTGAAGGCGAGGTCGGAGCAGTGGCTTCGGGGCAAGCGGGCGCTCGGGGCTCGACTTGCTCGAAGGAGAAGGCGACGGGGGAGCTGCTGGACACGGTCAGGTGACGCGGAGACGGCGGTGGCTACGGCTACGCCGGCGAGGTGGCAGCGGCTCCTTCGGCCATGGCGAGAGAGAGCGAGGGAGAGGCGATGGGGGCGAATGGAGGTGTCCAGGGGCTCGGGGGCGCGACGTGGAGGTCGTCCAGCTCGTCCACGGGCGAGGCGGCAAGCAGGTGGCGCCGTGGCGAGCTCGCGCACGCCGGCGTCACCTCTGTGCCTGCTCTGGCGGGAGCAAGCAGCTGACTGGCCATGGGCCAGCACAGTGCTGGGCCGCCAGGTGGGCTGCCAGGTAAGTTTCTTCTCTGCTTTCTATTTTTCTTTTTATTTGTTTCTGTTCTGTGTTTTGAAATAGTAGAAATACTATTCCATTTAGGAAAAACCTGAAAATATTCAGAGGCACATTTGAAAATATTCTCAATAGCCTAAAAATACCTCCAAGATTATTTGGGCATTTTAAAATATTTATAGGATTTAAATTGCCCAAATGCAAATACTCATGGCTTGGTGCAAAATCCAGAATAGCCTCCAAAAATATGAAACCATTTTTGGCAGAGGTTTTAGCCAGGACCAAAGATGGTGAACATTTATGGAGGGCATTTCAGGTTCATTGAAAAGGATTTTAGTAAACCCTAGTTGTGTTCAGGGGGTGCTGGGGGGTTTCTGGCATCCCCATTTCAAGTTTCTGTGAAAAGTAGACATGATGCAACACTCTAATGCATGAACTAGCTAGGATGTGACAACTCACCCCCACTCAAAAGAATCTCGTCCCGAGATTTAGGATCCGTTGGGAAGAAGGTGGGGTACTCAAGTCGAAGACGATCCTCCCTTTCCCAAGTAGCTTCTTTCTCGGAATGGTGTGACCATTGAACCTTGAGAAACTTGATGTTTTGGCGTCGAGTGGTACGCTCGGCTTGATGAAGGATTCGAACGGGATATTCCCGATATGTGAGATTATCTTGGAGATCAAGCGTTTCGTGGTCCACTCCATGGATAGGATCCGAGAAGCAACGCCTGAGTTGAGAAACGTGGAAGACGTCATGAACCTTGGAAAGATGCGGAGGTAGTTCCAATTGGTAGGCAACTTCTCCTCGCTTGGCAAGAATGCGAAAGGGTCCAATGTAACGGGGAGCCAATTTGCCTTTGATACCGAATCGATGGGTTCCCTTTAAAGGAGTAACCCGAAGGTAAGCCTTCTCGTCAACCTCAAAAGTCATAGCCTTATGTTTGCGGTCATAATGGCTCTTTTGGCGAGATTGGGCTGTTTTCAATTTCTCACGAATAATGCGAACCTGCTCCTCTGCTTCCTGAATCATATCCGGGCCAAAGAGTTGTCTTTCCCCGGTTTCTGACCAGTTAAGAGGCGTTCGACATTTTCGTCCATAGAGAACCTCGAAAGGAGCTTTGCCCAAGCTAGCTTGATAACTATTGTTATAAGCGAACTCGGCGAATGGAAGGAATTTCTCCCAATCCATGCCGAAAGAGATGACAGAAGCTCGGAGCATATCCTCCAGAATTTGATTAACTCATTCTACCTGACCACTTGATTGAGGGTGGAAGGCGGTGCTAAAGGAAAGACGAGTTCCCATAGCATTCTGGAAACTTTCCCAAAATCGAGAGGTAAAGAGACTTCCACGGTCTGAATTAATTTCCAATGGAACACCATGAAGAGACACTATTCGGGAGATGTACAAGTCAGCTAGCTGGCTCGCGGTTATACTCTCACGAACAGGTAGGAAGTGGGCTACTTTGGAAATACGATCAACAACAACGAAGATAGCATTATTCCCTCTCTTGGTCCTGGGAAACCCGGTAATGAAATCCATACCGACTTTATCCCATTTCCATTCAGGAATAGCCAAAGGTTGAAGGGTGCCAGCAGGCCGTTGATGCTCTGCTTTAACACGACGACAGACGTCGCAATTAGCAATGTATTGAGCAATTTCTCTCTTCATCCTAGTCCACCAAAACCTCTGGCGTAGGTCTTGATACATTTTAGTACTACCGGGATGAATGGTGAGAGGAGATTCATGAGCTTCCTTAAGGATCAATCGCCTCAGGTTGTGTACCTTGGGAACCACTAGACGGTCTCCAAAGAACACAACACCTTGGTCATCAACGGAGAAACAATCCGCAACTCCTTTCTTGATGTTTCTCTTAATACGGGAGATTCCCGGATCTACCTTCTGAGCTTTGATGATCTGATCCGTAAGGGTAGGTTTCGCCACCAGGGTGGATAGGGACCCTCGAGGAACAATGTGAAGGTTAAGCTTACAGAATTCCTCGTGGAGAAGTGGTTGACTTTGTTGTAACATCAAGTTGTTACAGTAAGATTTACGGCTTAGCGCATCAGCCATGACGTTGGCTTTGCCCGGGGTGTAAGTTATTCCTAAGTCAAAATCTGTGATCAACTCGACCCAACGTCTTTGCCTGAGATTCAAATCCGGTTGGGTGAAGATGTATTTCAGACTTTGGTGATCGGTGAAAATCTCGCAACGATTACCCAGGAGGTAATGTCGCCATGTTTTAAGTGCATGGACTACGGCTGCAAGCTCTAGATCATGTGTGGGATAATTATCCTCATGTGGACGCAACTGTCGGGAAGCGTAGGCAATCACATGACGATCTTGCATGAGTATGCAACCTAGTCCTTGTCGCGAGGCGTCGCAATAGATAACAAAGTCCTTAGAAAAATCTGGTGGTATGAGTACGGGAGCAGATGTCAGGCGTCTTTTCAGTTCCTAGAAGCTGAACTCGCACTGTGGGGTCCACTCGAACTTTTTATCTTTCTTGAGGAGTTCAGTTAGAGGTTTAGCAACCTTGGAGAAATTCTCGACGAAGCGGCGACAGTAGCTCGCTAAGCCAAGGAAACTCCGAACTTGCTTGACCGATTCAGGTGGAGTCCAGTCAAGGATGGCTTGAACTCGCTCAGGATTGACAACAATACCCTTACCAGAGATTACATGGCCTAGATAGGTCACTTCTGGCAACCAGAATTCACACTTAGAGAATTTAGCATAAAGGCGATGCTCTCGAAGTTTCGTCAATACTAGTCTTAGATGCTCGGCATGTTCTTCCTCATTCTTGGAGTAGATGAATATATCATCGAGGTATACCACGACGAATTTATCCAAATACTCCATGAAGATCGAGTTCATTAACCGAGAGAAGGTGGCTGGAGCATTGGTTAAACCGAAAGACATGACGGTGTACTCGTATTGGCCATAACGAGTAACAAAGGCCGTTTTAGGAATGTCCCCGTTCTTGATTTTGATTTGATGGTAGCCCAACCTCAAATCCATTTTAGAGAAGACTGAGGATCCAGCGAGCTGATCATACAGGTCGTTGATCCTGGGGAGCGGATACTTGTTCTTGATAGTGACTAGGTTGACAGGTCGGTAATCTATAACCATCCGATCCGTACCATCCTTCTTCTTGACGAAGAGGACGGGGCAAGCCCACGGAGAAGAACTAGGACGGATGAAACCCTTTTTCAAGGACTCATCGAGTTGTTTCTTAAGCTCGGCTAGCTCTAGGGGTGCCATCTTATAAGGTCTTCTAGAGATTGGGACAGTTCCTGGAACAAGGTCTATTACGAACTCGACATCCCTGTCAGGTGGAATACCTGGCAGTTCTTCTGGAAAGACATCCGGGAAGTCACGGACTACCGGAACATCTTCAAGGTCTGGAAGAGGGTTGGCATTTAATGAGTAAAGCTGACGCTTAGACACTCGGGTCAGAACATTGACTGTCTTGCCCGACGGATGGGTGAGTTGAACCGTTCTAGTAGAGCAATCAATCTTAGCATAATGAGATGACATCCAGTCCATACCCAAGACGATATTTATGTCCGAGGACTTGAGAGCTATTAGTGATGCAAGGAAGACCAATATGTCGACAAGAATTTCATTTCCATGGCTTATCCTAGAGGTTTTCCATCTAGAACCAGGAGTTTGAATGTCCATGGAGGTGGGCATGTCACTAAATGTGGTGTTGTGCAATCGAGCATAGCTCTCAGAGATAAATGAATGAGATGCTCCAGTATCGAAAAGAACAGTTGCCGGATGGCAATTAACAAGGAGCGTACCAAGGACGACGTTGGGACCCTCATGAGTTTCTTCAGCTGAAACGTGGTTGACATGGCCACGTGCAGTGGTGGCTGGCTTGGCGTAGTAAGTCTTTCCTGCTGGCTTACCACGGCCAACGGACTGTCCAGGTTGATTGGGGTTGTTCCGGGGGCACTCGCGCAAATAGTGACCCATTTCTCCACACTTGAAGCATGTCACAACATTGGGGCATGGAGCAGCATTAGCAGCGGGGCCACCATAGACCTTGGGCGGTGCATACTGCTGGTTGGGGCGAGGCGCCTCGAAAGATGGCCTCGGAGTGAACCTAGGTGGCAGAGCAGTGTTTGGAATCCAGACCCGGCGCTTCTGGGATCCGGAGCCGGATGAGGAACCAAAATCGCGAGAGTGCTTGCGTGTAGCGTCATAGTCAGTCTGTCATGTCTTAGCACTGATGGCCTTATTGACCAATTTCTGGAAAGAGGTGCACTCGTGCAGACGAAGATCACGGCGAAGCTCGGGGCTAAGTCCCTTGCGGAACCTTGCCTGCTTCTTGGCGTCGGTGGATACCTCTTCAGGAGCATAGCGTGCTAGATTTCCAAACTCACGGCTGTATGCATCCACAGTCAGTCTGCCTTGGGTGAAGTTGCAGAATTCTTCCCGCTTATGATCTATGAGACCCTCCGGAATGTGATGCTCACGGAAAGCCTCACTGAATTCAGCCCAAGTAGTGATTTGGCCGGCTGGGCGCATAGCCTCAAAGTTTTCCCACCAAAGGCTAGCAGGGCCTTCGAGGTGATAGGCAGCGTAGGTAACCTTATCAGCTTCGGCTATGTTGGCAGAACGTAGCTTATGGGTGATGCTGCGAAGCCAATCATCCGCATCGAGGGGCTCGACGGAATGGTTAAACTTCGGTGGGTACAACTTGATAAAGTCATTGATGGACACCAAGTCGTTCCTCTGATGACGTGCAGTATTCTGCTCAATTCGCTCTAGCAAGCGATTAGTCTCACGCTTGTTTCTTTCTGCCTCCAGCATGACTTCGGCCAGAGAAGGCGGTTGAGGCAGATTCTCCCCCCTAACTGCATTGGCTTCACCCTGCGCCTGGACAGCAGGGTTGTTGCGGGTGTTGACCATCCTAGGAGAAACAAGATAACGGTTTACACAAGGATGGCTAAATTTTGGCAGGGAAATACGGAATGTAATGGATAACACGGGATGCAGAGATGATCATCAGTTTGACATGGTAATATAGAAACATATATATATATACCAACGGTCATACACACCATACATAGTTTAGTACAAGTCCAGGCTGGAGTACAACTACGATGAAAGACGATACATCTCATCAGAGGCATTCCAAGCTCCTATACATTATTTTTCTACACCTCCGGAACGTGATACACACCAAGTCGTATCCCACAAGACACGCAGGACTGTGGGGAATACAACTGTTACAATACTAGTGGAACTACCACCAACTCAGACGTCTCCGTAGTAATCTTCATAGAAATCACCACCATGTCCTGGGAGCTGAACATGATCATCTGGAAACAGTCGGTCCTGTGGAGCTTGCGGTCCATAAGGACTCGGGTGTGACCTTGGTCCAACAAACGGTGGCAGACGGGGTCCACGAGGAGGGGTGATGCCTCCTACATCACGCCATTCCATACAATCTGGCAGACCAGACCGCACGGGGTACAAGTCCCTCATGTCCATATACCCAGCCTGCACGGCAGGTGCAAACCATGTCAGAGTGGCCCAATGATCAGAACGGGCATTAAAGAGCTCCATTCGCAAGGCACGATTCTCACGGTCCTTGTCCTCAAGCATCTCGGTGGTGGTGCGGAGTAGTGAATCCTCATGGGTAGGATCACAGTAAGTAGCCTGATAGTACCCTTGTGCCCCAGGGAGTGATGCTGGCATATAGCGGAAGTCAGTGTTCTGAAGCAAGGCAGTTCTGGCTCGTATGATAGTCATCATTGAGTAAGCTGCGTCCTGCACGGACATCTCGATGGTAACCCCAAGTCCATAAGAGCAATGGAGGGGTTCAGTAGCTCCAGGATAGGAAGGGTAAATCCTGACTGTGCAAAAATATTGGCTTTGATTAAAGTCTCGAAACTGCTCCTCGACGGTATACTCAGGATACCACCGATAGCCTGTCTCAACCATCACTCGGGCCAGCATGGCCGTGTGACCAGGTACATCGAGGCACCGGGTCAGACGAACCACTTGATTCTGGGAACGGGTGGCCATCTGAAAGCACGAAATAATGCAAGGCATTAGAATTTCTAGGAGAATTCGGACAGCATAACGGCTGTAAATGCTCGGAAAAGGATTTGAGACATTCGCAACAGTTTGCAAAACCACTCAACAACATCATATCAAGGTTCTGGGTCAACCGACAACATACTAAAGGTAGTAGAAACTGAATCGAAGCATGGAACCAACAATCCTATAAGTTACTACGGATTAGTAACACGTGAACCTGATAGAGAGAAGAGAGCCTAGTCCTTAACCCACGTAGAATGAGAAGAGAATGACTCAGATCAGAGGGCATAAGGTAAGGAGTAAAAGCGCCTTACGTTCCCTCCCACAATCAATTCCCCTACATATAACTAAAGCATTTCTAGACTCGACATCGACCAGTTTGGCTTAACGCACCTACAGGCAGTCCGACTCTGATGCCAACGCTGTCAGAACCCCGATTCTAAGTCACACCGATCTAGCCTGTAACACCTCATATCACATTGCGGCCTCACGCACGGTACTCCCACGGGTGTCGCCTTACCATGGCCCGGGACCGTTTGCGCCTTTTGGCTCACGTATATGACAATGTCGCTAGCATCCATATGACAGAGAACCCGGGCCGACATGGCTGGTCGTGAACCCAAAGCGGCACTAACGTATGGGGATAGGCATACATGAATCAACATCGAACGTGTCGGTCAGCAGCGTGTGAATCCGGGCTGTAGCACTGGGCTAACAGGACTCCGGGAATCCGGGCTGTAGCAGGCTAGGCAGGACTCCGGATGTCACCGCGTGACATTTCCCCGAAGGGACAGACACAGGAACGATATGAAACACATGCCGGCCAGTCAAGTGTCCAGAGCAGTAGTGTTGGGCTAGCAGGACTCCGGTGAACCGGGCTGTAGCGGACTACTATGGCTCAAGGAGGCACTAGACTACATTTCCCCATAAGAGAGGCTGCCAAGGATAAACAACTAGATTGTCGGATCCCACACATACCAAGCATTTCAATCATACACACAATATGCTCGATATGTGTAAATACAACATGGCATCACAACAAAACTCTACAACTCAAAGTACTTTATTTAAAGGGCTCCGGAGAGCCTTACATAACATGTTCATACAGATAGGGGTCACATGACCCGACACTCAAGTCATACAATCATACAAACACATGCGGAAGCAACTTGTCTGGGTACAGACACTAGAAAGAAAGAAGGCTTGACGAAGCCTGTCTATCTACGTAGGCCCTTCACAAGCCTAGATCACCACCTGGGTGGCAAGTCACTCGTCGTCGTCGAGTTCTACATAGAACCCATCGGAAGGGGCGGTGTTGTCGTCTGAAAACAGTAATTGAAGCAACATGAGTACAAAGGTACTCAGCAAGTCTTACAACAGATCCTACTATACATGTTCATTCTCAAGAAGGTAGTGGAGTTATTGCAGCAAGCTAGCTTTGACTCTTGGCTAAGCTATCCTATGAGACACCACTTGTAAAATAGTTTTCGCACACGAGTCCACTAATCACCATCTCAATACTCCACCGTGGATCCTCCCTCGTCATCCCACGAGAGAGCCATCCGCGGTACTCACACTTATCTTGAGGCTTTTAGTAGTATCCATTTACTTTTCTATGAACTGCATAAGCGACCAAGTAGTCCTTTACCGCGGACGCGGCTATTCGAATAGTTTTATACCCTGCAGGGGTGTACTTTGTCACACACACTCTCACCACTTACCACCGTTTACACAGTATGTACTCGGCAACCTTCAAGCGGAAGCCCAGCGAGGGTGTCGGCCACAGCCTACCTAAACACTCGAGTCTCTATTCCAGGTTTATCGCCTATTCAGGTTCCATCCGCAGGGAGTCCGGCCGAGGTTTCCACATACGGCCCCGAACGATGTGTGCAGGGTTCCCGAGACACCAAACGGGCGACTCGGTACACCGGGCCACGAGCCTACCGCATCACAGCCCACCCCTTGGTCAGCGCTGTCCAAGGCCTCCAACTTACTACAAACACCAGAAACTACGTGCAACTCTTGGACAGAGGACAAGGGTGATTAAGAAGCCGAGGGGGTCCATTGGTTTCGGGCCCAATGCGTGGTAGTAGCTGAATCTTAAATCACGCATACAGATCTCAGTTCTTAGGGACGGTCTCAATGAAACAACCCACCATGTACTCCTACATGGCCTCCCATCGATACCTTTACCAAATCGTATTCAACACCTCACTCTCATTACCGACACACGCTTTCACTCTAGTTCATCACCCTGATGGGCCAGACCTGACACGACTCTAAGCGTAGCAAGCATAGCATTGTAGGAACACAACATGGCTCAATCAACTCCTACACATGCTAGTGGGTTTCATCTAGTTACTGTGGCAATGACAGGTCATGCAAAGGAAAGTGGGTTCAACTACCGCAACACACAGCAGTTTGAATCGCGTTGTCTTAATGCAGTAAATGAGAGCAGAAGCGAGAAGATGGGTTTGTATCGAAATGATCAATGGGTTGCTTGCCTGACGGAGTGGTGGTGGGATACTGCCCTTCAGTTGGATACTCATGAATATCCTCGGAGGCAGGACCTACCACGATGAACACATCGAAGCACAATCAACACCGAGCAAAGTGCAACAATATGATGCATGCATGAGACATGGCAAATGGATGTATTGGGCTAATGCAACTAAGACCAGATGGGTTTGGAGTATTTTGGATCAAAGATTCAAATTCCAAGTTCATAAATGGCCCATGTTAGTGCTTTATCTTGTTCTGCATTAAACAGTAGGTTAATTTGCTTAAACATGCATGAAACCAGTACAGATGGATAGAATGGATTTTTCTGATCATTTTTCATATATAAATCTTTTCATTCTGAGCTATAGATTATTTTCTATGATTTTTTGAAGTTTGTGATATTTTCTGGAATTTCCTGTATAGAAATAATTCCAGTAATTAAATTACTTATTACGTCAGCAGTGTGTCATGATGACGTCAGCGGTCAACGGGGTCGTCCAGGTCAAACCTGACGTGTGGGTCCCCTGTGTCAGTGTCACTGTTAGATAATTAAACTAATTAGAATTAACTTAAATCTAACCCAGGTTAATTAGCAGGCGGGCTCCACTTGTCATTGACCCAGGGGAGGTCAAACCCCTGGTCAACTGGGCGGAAGCGCCGGCGTTTAGCCGCCGGCGAGGCCAGACGCGGCGGTGGGGTGCGGGATCCGTGCTCCGGCGACCAAATGGGCAGCGGAGAGCATCTACTCGCAGCTGGGAACGAGCCGCATCAATTGGTGGTGGTGGTGGAGCTCGGGGTCGCCGGAATCGACGCCGGCGATGAGCTGTGCGGCTGCCGGGGTACGGGTGTAGTCGAACCCGTCGCTAGAGAGCACGGCGAGGGGCGTGTGATGGTGCTACAGGCTCCTGGCGATGCAGTGAAGCTAACGGCCATGGTGGTGCGACCGTTGGATGGCCGGAGCCTCGTCGGCGACGAGCTCGGTGGCGACGCGTGCGGGTGAGCTACGTGCAGTTGCTACGGAGCTCGAGAGGGAGAATGGAGAGGATAGGGAGGTGGCCAGGCTCACGGTGGTTGCGACGGAGCGGACTGCGAGGTCGGGGGCGAACTACTGCGGTGGTGACGGCGGAGGGGATCTCCGGCGGTGGGCGGTGAAGGCGAGGTCGGAGCAGTGGCTTCGGGGCAAGCGGGCGCTCGGGGCTCGACTTGCTCGAAGGAGAAGGCGACGGCGGAGCTGCTAGACACGGTCAGGTGACGCGGAGACGGCGGTGGCTACGGCTACGCCGGCGAGGTGGCAGCGGCTCCTTCGGCCATGGCGAGAGAGAGCGAGGGAGAGGCGATGGGGGCGAATGGAGGTGTCCAGGGGCTCGGGGGCGCGACGTGGAGGTCGTCCAGCTCGTCCACGGGCGAGGCGGCAAGCAGGTGGCGCCGTGGCGAGCTCGCGCACGCCGGCGTCACCTCTGTGCCTGCTCTGGCGGGAGCAAGCAGCTGACTGGCCATGGGCCAGCACAGTGCTGGGCCGCCAGGTGGGCTGCCAGGTAAGTTTCTTCTCTGCTTTCTGTTTTTCTTTTTATTTGTTTCTGTTCTGTGTTTTGAAATAGTAGAAATACTATTCCATTTAGGAAAAACCTGAAAATATTCAGAGGCACATTTGAAAATATTCTCAACAGCCTAAAAATACCTCCAAGATTATTTGGGCATTTTAGAATATTTATAGGATTTAAATTGCCCAAATGCAAATACTCATGGCTTGCTGCAAAATCCAGAATAGCCTCCAAAAATATGAAACCATTTTTGGCAGAGGTTTTAGCCAGGACCAAAGATGGTGAACATTTATGGAGGGCATTTTAGGTTCATTGAAAAGGATTTTAGTAAACCCTAGTTGTGTTCAGGGGGGGTGCTGGGGGTTTCTGGCATCCCCATTTCAAGTTTCTGTGACAAGTAGACATGATGCAACACTTGTAACGCCCCAAGACCGACGCTCCAGACGGCTTCCATGTTTTTCGTTGTTGCCGTGTGATTTATTTATTTTATTGCATTCATCATTGCATCATTCGCATTTGTTTTCATAAAATTTGCATCCGCTCGTAGTTGCCGCGTCCCCCCTTGTGTTTGTTGACCATTCTGAGTCTAATCGGATTTTCGATTCTCTCTTGTCTGACCGTTTGACCCTCTCTGCACAACCACCGAACCCCTCCTTGCGCAGTGCATAGACCCCTCTCGCGCGTCCGGAACGTCCCCGAACCCGACCCGGGTTGTTGTCACCGTTGGATTCGGATCATCCCCAAACCTCTACAAAACATCCCCATTTTCTTGTTTGGACTCCCTAACCTATCTATTCTCGACCGCCCGATTATGATCGGACGGACCAGTTTAGCCCCTAACCAAAATCCATGCTATTTTAAACAGATCAAACCCTAGTCGCTAGTTGTCCCATCTACCCAGTCCCATCCGCGCCGCCACCGCTCTCCTTCTCGGGATCCATCCCCACCTACCGCAGCCTCCGACCAGATCCCTGGTTTTCCATGCAGCCGCTCGAGCATCTCGATCCCGAGTGGATCGAGCGCTTCGCCTCCAAGCCCAATCTCCCCTGCTCATGCCCCGAGCCTCACGTCGCCAAGGAGCACGAGCTCCCTTGCCTTGCTGCCACGCCAACCGGAGCAGCAGCTCAGCCGGTCATCCCTGTCGTTGCCGAACCTCGCCACCTCGCCGGAGCCCCAAGACCCCGCGTCAAGCTCCTCTGCTGCGTCGCCCGCCTGCGACCTTCTCTGCTCGGCCTCGCCGCCGTTCCGCCACCCTCCGCAAGCTTCGGTGACCAGCAGTTCCGCCAGCGCCAAGTCCCTCGCCTCGCTGCCTCGTCGCCGCGGCAACAGCAGCAGTTCGCAAGCCCGGCACCGCTCCTCCTCTGCCCGAGCGCTCCTCCCCACGCCGGCATCCCCGTCCCGAACCTCATCGCCGTCGAGCAGACCAGCAGGCCGTGCCCCTCGCCTCTGCCCTTCTCCTTCCTTACTTCGCCTCCTCTTCTCAACTCCCTTGTTCTCTCCTGCAACAGGTTTTCCTTGCGCCATGGAAGCCGCCAATTCCACCGTGCCAAGCTTCAAGTTCCACCGCCACTTCTTCGTCGGATCCGGACGGGACCGACCGGATCTGCTCGTCCTCCGCCGCGCTGACCTCGGATCCGTTGGTTCTCACGCCGCCTCGCGCGTCCCCGTAGCCAAGTCCGGCCGTTGCCCCTGCATCCCCGGCTTCTCGTTGCTCGCCGCCCCTCTGCATTGACCGTGCTGGCCAGCTGCGTGGGCTGCCAGCCACGCCAAGGCCCAGCTCGCCCTCCACCTCCTCGCGGCCCAGATCCGCCAGCCCAAGCTAGCCAGTTTTTGCCCAATGTGAGGAGCCCCCTCTCCTGTGCACTGTTGGGTCTGCTCCAGTTTTAGATTCGGCCCAGTGTAGTTTTTTTCCATGTCTGCGATTTAGCTATTATCCCAGGATTTACAGATTCATAGAAAAACCCTTGATGTTCATGCATTAATAATTAATTAACCGTGCATCTTTTGTAAATAATTTATATATGAAAAATGTCTAGAATTTCATCTAGTTTAATAATATGCCACTTTCATCCATGTTTAAAATGTTTAAAATGCTGTTTGTTTAAATTTGCTTAAATGCATGTTAAAATGATTTATTTCATAACTAATTAACCGTAACTCGGATTTAAATAAATTATATATGTAAATGGGGTAGGAAAATGCATAGATTAACTTGTTGCACTTCATTTTGCTGTTTAACAACATTAAAATTGCGTTTATGGCAGAACAGTAGCAAATTCAAAATGTGCATATGGGGATTTTCCGGAATTGTTGTTTGTTGTTCCGGCCTCATTTAAATTTGCCTAGATAGGTAGTTTTCATATGCCTCACCTCTTGCCATGTTAATCAACATTTAATATGGTTGGGTACATAATGAGAGAGAACTAAATAATTAAATGTGGTGTTTCGTCAATATGCAACTCGTTGCATATTGAGCTCCACTTAATTGTGTAGTAATGTTTTGTTGCACTTTGCCATGCCATGCATATTTAAACCGGACATGCATCATACTTGTTTGTGCATCATGCCATGTGTATGTGGTGGTTGTTTACTATGTTGTTTGATTCTTTCCGGTTTGCTTCTCTCGTTAGCTTCGGTTTCGTTCCGGAGTTGTGAGGATTCGTTCGTCTACGTCCGCTTGTCTTCTTCATGGACTCGTTCTTCTTCCTTGCGGGATCTCAGGCAAGATGACCACCCCTCGAAATCACTTCTATCTTTGCTTTGCTAGTTGTTCGCTCTATTGCCATGCTGCGCTACCTACCACTTGCTATATCATGCCTCCCATACTGCCATGTCAGCCCCTAACCTTTTCACCCTTCCTAGCAAACCGTTGTTTGGCTATGTTACCGCTTTTGCTCAGCCCCTCTTACAGCGTGTTAGTTGCAGGTGAAGAAGAAGATTGCTCCATGTTGGATTATGTTTGTGTTGGGATATCACAATATCTCTTATTTAATTAATGCATCTATATACTTGGTAAAGGGTGGAAGGCTCGGCCTTATGCCTGGTATTTTGTTCCACTCTTGCCGCCCTAGTTTCCGTCATACCGATGTTATGTTCCTTGATTTTGCGTTCCTTACGCGGTTGGGTGATTTATGGGACCCCCTTGACAGTTCGCTTTGAATAAAACTCCTCCAGCAAGGCCCAACCTTGGTTTTACCATTTGCCTACCTAAGCCTTTTTCCCTTGGGTTCTGCAGACTCAAGGGTCATCTTTATTTACCCCCCGGGCCAGTTCTCCTTCGAGTGCTGGTCCAAACCGAGCGATGTCCGGCGCCCCCTGGGCAACCAGGGTCTATGCCAACCCAACGTCTGGCTCATCCGGTGTGCCCTGAGAACGAGATATGTGCAGCTCCTATCGGGATTTGTCGGCACATCCGGGCGGCTTTGCTGGTTTTGTTTTACCATTGTCGAAATGTCTTGTAAACCGGGATTCCGAGACTGATCGGGTCTTCCCGGGAGAAGGATTATCCTTCGTTGACCATGAGAGCTTATAATGGGCTAAGTTGGGACACCCCTGCAGGGTATTATCTTTCGAAAGCCATGCCCGCGGTTATGTGGCTGATGGGAATTTGTTAATATCCGGTTGTAGAGAACTTGACACTTGACCTTAATTAAAACGCATCAACCGCGTGTGTAGCCGTGATGGTCTCTTCTCGACGGAGTCCGGGAAGTGAACACGGTTTCTGGGTTATGTTTGACGTAAGTAGGAGTTCAGGATCACTTCTTGATCATTGCTAGTTCACGACCGTTCTGTTGCTTCTCTTCTCGCTCTTATTTGCGTATGTTAGCCACCATATATGCTAGTGCTTGCTGCAGCTCCACCTCACCACCCCTCTTCCTTCCTATAAGCTTAAATAGTCTTGATCTCGCGGATGTGAGATTGCTGAGTCCTCGTGACTCACAGATACTTCCAAAACAGTTGTAGGTGCCGATGAGACCAGTGCAGATGACGCAACCGAGCTCAAGTGGGAGCTCGATGAAGATCTTGTCCGTTGTGTTGTTTCTTTTCTTATTGATCAGTAGTGGAGCCCAGTTGGGACGAGCAGGGATCTAGCAGTTGGGTTGTCTTCTTTTATTTTGGTTCCGTAGTCGGACTTATGTGTGTACTCTGATTGATGTATGATTTATTATGTATTGTGTGAAGTGGCGATTGTAAGCCAACTCTTTATCCCATTCTTGTTCATTACATGGGATTGTGTGAAGATGACCCTTCTTGCGACAAAACCACAATGCGGTTATGCCTCTAAGTCGTGCCTCGACACGTGGGAGATATAGCCGCATCGTGGGTGTTACAAGTTGGTAATCAGAGTCGTCCCCGACTTAGGAGCCCCCTACTTGATCGAATCGCTGGCATTGTTGAGTCTAGAACAAAAATGTTTTGAGTCTTAGGATTATATATATCGGAGAGTAGGATTCTTTTTACTCCTCAGTCCCTTCGTCGCTCTGGTGAGGTCTCCTGACGTAGAAGTTTGACTATACTCTCCTCAAATTTCACTAAATTTTTTTTAGGATCACGCGGGTATCTTGGAATCGTTCCGATGGTTTTGTGACGAGAACATTGTTCTTGGTGCCTCCTGACATTTAGAGGTTGTGGCAGTGTCCCGGGGAGTTGAGCTCCGAGGTGTTGTCGTCACAATTTTATCGTTGCAGTTCTGGAATACCTGAGTTTCGCCAACATCGAAATCTCTTTTATGCAGTTGTTGGTGAGATCACCTCGACGCCACCCAGTACTGGGGCGGGAGTTCGGGAGTATTGCCATAACTCGTATAACGGATGTTTTTCGAAGGTTGAGGTAAACGATTTCCGAAGGTTTCTTGGTTATGTGTTGACGGATGGATACAGCTGGATCTAGGTATTGTTAGTTTGGGTGATATATTTTGTGTCCCCTGTATCCCCAACACCTGATTGCATAACCAGAAAGTTTCGGGAGTTTATAAGTGGGAATTCAAGTAGCTCTTAGGATATCTTTCCGACAGATGCATGATATGAGATTGGGGTTCGACGTCTAGTGGTCCGCCTGTACACGGTTGGTTTTACAGTGGTCTCGTAGTGTCTTAAAGAGTCCTTGGCTATGCCGACTCGGGGACGCTTCGTATGTCATGTGCACAGCCTTGTACATGATGGTGCTGTACGATCGAGCACGTGTGGGCCCCACCACGAAAACTTCGGACGAAATCTCTATCATATGTTTGTTCCGGCTTATTCTGCGAGCCAATCCTTTGTTTTGTTTTTATTTGTGGTATTCGAGTTGCTTCGAAGTCAAATGTTGAATCCATACCTTTTCTAAATGGTGTTCTCATATTCCTATGTAGATACTAATCCTTCTTGACCATCGAGATTGCCATCTTAATTCTATTTCCAACCGGTGTGTTTCTCTTCAAGATGATCCCATCATTCTCCCCATCCGAAAGATCAACTCTAAGTTTTCTCAACGGTGCTCATTTCATCCGACCCAAGTTGCCTTTGTTTTTCCCGCCCTCCCACCCTTTTTCTTCAAGGACTCAGATTTCTTAACCAAGTATCCATTTTATTCACGTGAAGTCCCTTCATTCTTTTCAATCAATGTTCTTACCCGGTGGTTCTCATGAAGATGTTCTTCAAGTTTTTCATTCTTCATTCTTCTTCTTCTCTAGTGGACTAAATTCAAGCCTTCAATGTTGGTCACATTCCTTTCCCTGTTTCAAATGTTTTCTCATGCCGGTGTATCTCTTAATCATCCACCTCTTGCTATTCATGTTTTTTTTGGAGTGCTGAAGATATCTCAGGAGACTCGCATTTCCATTCCCAATCCGTTCAAGCTATCTCGAGGTTGTTATCTCATCCAAGCCATTTAATTCAACCGTCGCAATCTTTATTTTAATCATTCAATGGTGTTTCTTTCGAGTGGGCCCTAACCCACAGGTCTTTTCCCAGGATCTTACCTGACTCTTCTAATTTTCCCGAAGCTATTCCCAAATTCATTTCAAAGTTTGACGTAAGAATGAATTATCATCAGTCATGTCTTTCTCCAAGATCTTTTAAATTCTTTTCATTGTTGGTTCAACCTTTCTAATTTTTCTTCCCGGAGTATCTCAATAATTCATGGTGGTGTTTCTCATCGTCATTCTCAACATTTGAAGACCGAAGAAGGATTTCTCCTAAATCTTGGTCCGTTCTCTTGAAAATTCATAGTTCTAGCTTATGCCATCCTCTCATAATTTTTTTCCAATCGCGCAATTCTTTTCTTACCCATCCGGAGCATTTCAGAGTTGTTTTTCATTTCTTGATCATCCAAAGACCATCATTTCAGAAGATTTCTTCGTTCTAAGTTTTCAGCTTCATTATCCAATTATTCTAAATTGTTGTCTCTTCGTTTATCTCCATATTCTCCCGGTGCATCGTTCAAGTATTCTCTAGTCAGCTCGCGATCTCTTCATTCTCTTGTATCTAAATTTCTATCAAGTATCTTCATTCATTTTCTAATTCTTCCCGATGTTTCTTTATCTTTTCTTCGTTCATTTTCAATTCTCGCGGTGGTTCGTTCAAGATTTTCTCTCCCTTCGTTATCATATCAATTTATTCGTTGTTTCAATCCTACCGGTGGTTCGATGAAGACCTTCCCAAGTTTGCGCAATATCTATCTTAATCCTTTCTACGAGAATAAGTAGTGTGCCAAATCCGTTGCTTGTCATCAATTTAAATTGGTGAAGGATACGCGTAATGTAATTCTTATTCTTGTTTCCTCCAAGTGTTTAATCCTTTCTTTTGGAGTTCGTTCATGATATCAAATTTTCGGTTCAAAGTTGTTCATCTTTCTTTCCGGAGTTCCAAGTTATTTCAATTATACCATTTCAAAGCTTCATCTAATCATTGCAAGGCTTCTCCCGGAGTTCTTTTCAATTTTCCCTTTCGTTTGATCATTCTTTTATTACCGGAGTTCTTCATGGAGGCTCTACATGGTGGCTCATCAAGGATTCTTTTCATTCTTCAATTGTTCTTCAAGATTTTCTCAAAGTTAAGATCCGTCAAGCTATACTCTAAAAAAGAACATGGTGCTCAACACATGTTTTGTTTTTGCGGAGTTCAAGCATTTTTCATCTTGCATTCTAAAGTGCAATTCGTTCTACCCTATCTTTTGAGGTGGTGTTATGTCATTCTTGACAATTTGAGTTCGCGTTTCTTGTTTCACATGTTGTCAAGAATGAGATATTTTAAATCCACCAATCTCTTCGTTGGATCTATCTTGTGTCATGTTTCACCTAAAGCCTTCCCTAAGGAATGTTGCTATTATGGTGCTTATCAATGACCCAAGTTCTTCATTTATCCTCCCGGCGAAATAAGTTTCTCGTCTCCTTGTTCATATCAATCCAATCTATTGTTTTCCGTTAGTGGCAGAAGCTCACTTCATAATTTTGAGATGTTTGCCATAAGCCCACAACAAGCTTGTTCTTTTCGTTGTTGATTTTTCCAACAACTCTTTCAATCCTACTTCGTAAGGATGCTCTTTAAAATTCATTTATGGTAGGAGATGTTGGTTTCACTCTTCGTTCTATTCACTCCAACTATCTAACTATCATGCATTGTTCCCGAAGGCTTTGTGATGTTGCTCTCTTCGACCAATCATCTTGTTTTGTCAAGATCATGTAATTTTTTCCTTTCTTATCCGTCTAGCCGGAGTGTCGTGTTTTCATTCGAGTTCTCTCATCTTATCAAGTTTTGTCTCCTTTCTCAACCGCAGTGCTGTCTGAAATCTTTCTTACCCCTTGTGCCTTTCTTTCTTTAGTTCCGGAGGCAATGTGTTGTTAATTTCATCGAGTATCCTCTCATCTTGTCAAGATCATGTTCAATTCCTTCCATTTACAGTCTGAGTGCTGTCCAAATTATATCATTCTTATTCCTTCCTATCTTGTTTTAACCGGAGTGGTTTAAATATCTATCGTGTCAATTAACCTCAAGGTTCACATGGTGTTCCTTGTTTCTCTTTTCCACCGGTGTGCTTTCTTATTCCTTTTGATCCGTTAAGCACTTGTTCATGTCCTTCAACCTACAAGGTTCTCGCAATGTTCCTTGTTTCTCTTTTCTAACGGAGTGGTTGCAATCGCGTTCATCTCCATTGTATTCTTCTTTAAATTATTAACCTCTCTAGGTTCTTTGGTTTCACTCGTTTGTCAAAGAAGCAATTTTTTTACCTCTTCCTCTTCCGCTTTTCTCCGGTGCCATCCTAGATCTCGGGACGAGATCCTCTTGTAGTGGTGGAGTGTTGTAACGCCCCAAGACCGACGCTCCAGACGGCTTCCATGTTTTTCGGTGTCGCCGTGTGATTTATTTATTTTATTGCATTCATCATTGCATCATTCGCATTTGTTTTCATAAAATTTGCATCCGCACGTAGTTGCCCCATCCCCCCTTGCGTTTGTTGACCATTCTGAGTCTAACCGGATTTTCGATTCTCTCTTGTCTGACCGTTTGACCCTCTCTGCACAACCACCGAACCCCTCCTTGCGCAGTGCATAGACCCCTCTCGCGCGTCCGGAACCTCCCCGAACCCGACCCGGGTTGTTGTCACCGTTGGATTCGGATCATCCCCAAACATCTACAAAACATCCCCGTTTTCTTGTTTGGACTCCCTAACCTATCTATTCTCGACCGCCCGATTACGATCGGACGGACCAGTTTAGCCCCTAACCAAAATCCATGCTATTTTAAACAGATCAAACCCTAGTCGCTAGTTGTCCCATCTACCCAGTCCCATCCGCGCCGCCACCGCTCTCCTTCTCGGGATCCATCCCCACCTACCGCAGCCTCCGACCAGATCCCTAGTTTTCCATGCAGCCAATCGAGCATCTCGATCCCGAGTGGATCGAGCGCTTCGCCTCCAAGCCCAATCTCCCCTGCTCATGCCCCGAGCCTCACGTCGCCAAGGAGCACGAGCTCCCTTGCCTCGCTGCCACGCCAACCGGAGCAGCAGCTCAGCCGGTCATCCCCGTCGTTGCCGAACCTCGCCACCTCGCCGGAGCCCCAAGACCCCGCGTCAAGCTCCTCTGCTGCGTCGCCCGCCTGCGACCTTCTCTGCTCGGCCTCGCCGCCGTTCCGCCACCCTCCGCAAGCTTCGGTGACCAGCAGTTCCGCCAACGCCAAGTCCCTCGCCTCGCTGCCTCGTCGCCGCGGCAACAGCAGCAGTTCACAAGCCCGGCACCGCTCCTCCTCTGCCCGAGCGCTCCTCTCCACGCCGGGATCCCCGTCCCGAACCTCATCGCCATCGAGCAGACCAGCAGGCCGTGCCCCTCGCCTCTGCCCTTCTCCTTCCTTACTTCGCCTCCTCTTCTCAACTCCCTTGTTCTCTCCTGCAACAGGTTTTCCTTGCGCCACGGAAGCCGCCAATTCCACCGTGCGAAGCTTCAAGTTCCACCGCCACTTCTTCGTCGGATCCGGACGGGACCGACCGGATCTGCTCGTCCTCCGCCGCCCTGACCTCGGATCCGGTGGTTCTCACGCCGCCTCGCGCGTCCCCGTAGCCAAGTCCGGCCGTTGCCCCTGCATCCCCTGCTTCTCATCGCTCGCCGCCCCTCTGCGTTGACCGCGCTGGCCAGCTGCGTGGGCTGCCAGCCACGCCAAGGCCCAGCTCGCCCTCCACCTCCTCGCGGCCTAGATCCGCCAGCCCAAGCTAGCCAGTTTTGGCCCAATGTGAGGAGCCCCCTCTCCTGTGCACTGTTGGGTCTGCTCCAGTTTTAGATTCGGCCCGGTGTAGTTTTTTTCCATGTCTGCGATTTAGCTATTATCCCAGGATTTACAGATTCACAGAAAAACCCTTGATGTTCATGCATTAATAATTAATTAACCGTGCATCTTTTGTAAATAATTTATATATGAAAAATGTCTAGAATTTCATCTAGTTTAATAATATGCCACTTTCATCCATGTTTAAAATGTTTAAAATGCTGTTTGTTTAAATTTGCTTAAATGCATGTTAAAATGATTTATTTCATAACTAATTAACCGTAACTCGGATTTAAATAAATTATATATGTAAATGGGGTAGAAAAATGCATAGATTAACTTGTTGCACTTCATTTTGCTGTTTAACAACATTAAAATTGCGTTTATGGCAGAACAGTAGCAAATTCAGTTGTAGGTGCCGATGAGACCAGTGCAGATGACGCAACCGAGCTCAAGTGGGAGCTCGATGAAGATCTTGTCCGTTGTGTTGTTTCTTTTCTTATTGATCAGTAGTGGAGCCCAGTTGGGACGAGCAGGGATCTAGCAGTTGGGTTGTCTTCTTTTATTTTGGTTCCGTAGTCGGACTTATGTGTGTACTCTGATTGATGTATGATTTATTATGTATTGTGTGAAGTGGCGATTGTAAGCCAACTCTTTATCCCATTCCTGTTCATTACATGGGATTGTGTGAAGATGACCCTTCTTGCGACAAAACCACAATGCGGTTATGCCTCTAAGTCGTGCCTCGACACGTGGGAGATATAGCCGCATCGTGGGTGTTACAACACTCTAATGCATGAACTAGCTAGGATGTGACACCTTTGCTCGCCGCCGTTGTGCCTTCGCCGTATTCTGTCCCGCGCCCCTCGCAGTCGCCATGGCCCCCAAATCCACCAAGGGCAAGGGAGTGGCCAAGGATGCCGGAGCGACGGAGCCGCCGGAGAGTGTGTTGGCGGCGCAGGGGACGCAGCTCGCCTACTTCCCTTTGACGGTCGATGTGTTCCAGCTTCGGGACTGCTTCAGGCCCCTGTGGGGGTGCAATACGGGGGGAGAGACAACGGGGCATCCAGCCACGCGTGTCATCCCCGCCAATTGCACCGAGGCCGCCCCGAATCGGTATCCGTTCTTTGTCGATTACTTCTCTTGCAGCCTTTGCCCCCCTTCTCTGATTTCTTCAATGACGTCATGCACACCTACGGCTTCCACCTTCTGGATTTTACTCCAAATGCCGTGGTGTGCATGGCTCTCTTTGCGCACCTCTATGAGGGTTTCGCCGGGGTGCATCCCAACACGGCGCTCTTCCGCCACTACTTCTTCCCTTGGATCCAACCGGGGGGCGCCATTTCCGGTTGCGTCGCCTGGATCCCACGGTCCAAGGGGGCATACCCAGAGGGCGCTCAGAAGGAGAGGTGGGAAGAATGGCGGGGCCGGTGGTGCTGGATTGAGGAGGATGTTCCACAAAATTTCTGCCGGGTTCGCCAGGCGCCGCTGATGTCTACTACGCAACCTTCTTCTTGTAGACGTTGTTGGGCCTCCAAGTGCAGAGGTTTGTAGGACAGTAGCAAATTTCCCTCAAGTGGATGACCTAAGGTTTATCAATCCGTGGGAGGCGTAGGATGAAGATGGTCTCTCTCAAGCAACCCTGCAACCAAATAACAAAGAGTCTCTTGTGTCCCCAACACACCCAAACCCAATACAATGGTAAATTGTATAGGTGCACTAGTTCGGCGAAGAGATGGTGATACAAGTGCAATATGGATGGTAGATATAGGTTTTTGTAATCTGAAAATATAAAAACAACAAGGTAACTAATGATAAAAGTGAGCACAAACGGTATTGCAATGCTAGGAAACAAGGCCTAGGGTTCATACTTTCACTAGTGCAAGTTATCTCAACAATAATAACATATAATTGGATCATATAGCTATCCCTCAACATGCAACAAAGAGTCACTCCAAAGTCACTAATAGCAGAGAACAAACGAAGAGATTATGGTAGGGTACGAAACCACCTCAAAGTTATCCTTTCTGATCGATCTATTCAAGAGTCCGTAGTAAAATAACATGAAGCTATTCTTTCCGTTCGATCTATCATAGAGTTCGTACTAGAATAACACCTTAAGACACAAATCAACCAAAACCCTAATGTCACCTAGATACTCCAATGTCACCTCAAGTATCCGTGGGTATGATTATATGATATGCATCACACAATCTCAGATTTATCTATTCAACCTACACAGAGAACTTCAAAGAGTTCCCCAAAGTTTCTACCAGAGAGTCAAGACGAAAACGTGTGCCAACCCCTATGCATAGGTTCATGGGCGGAACCCGCAAGTTGATCACCAAAACATACATCAAGTGGATCACGTGATATCCCATTGTCACCACAGATAAGCACGACAAGACATACATCAAGTGTTCTCAAATCCTTAAAGACTCAATCCGATAAGATAACTTCAAAGGGAAAACTCAATCCATTACAAGAGAGTAGAGGGGGAGAAACATCATAAGATCCAACTATAATAGCAAAGCTCGCGGTACATCAAGATCATATCACCTCAAGAACACGAGAGAGAGATCAAACACATAGCTACTGGTACATACCCTCAGCCCCGAGGGTGAACTACTCCCTCCTCGTCATGGAGAGCGCCGGGATGATGAAGATGGCCACCGGTGAGGGAGCCCCCTCCGACAGGGTGCCGGAACAGGGTCCCGATTGGTTTCTGGTGGCTATAGAGGCTTGCGGCGGCGGAACTCCCGATCTATTCTGTTCCCCGATGTTTTTAGGGTATATGGATATATATAGGCGAAAGAAGTCGGTCAGGGGAGCCACGATGGGCCCACGAGGGTGGGGGGCACGCCCAGGGGGGCAGGCGTGCCTCCCTGCCTTGTGGCCACCTCGAAGCTTCCCTGACTTCAACTCCAAGTCTCCTGGATCACGTTCGTTCCAAAAATCACGCTCCCGAAGGTTTCATTCCGTTTGGACTCCGTTTGATATTCCTTTTCTGCGAAACACTGAAACAAGGAAAAAAAACAGAAACTGGCACTGGGCTATGGTTAATAGTTAGTCCCAAAAATAATATAAAAGTGTTTAGTAAAGCCCATAAACATCCAAAATAGATAATATAATAGCATGAATACTTCATAAATTATAGATACGTTGGAGACGTATCAGCATCCCCAGGCTTAATTCCTACTCGTCCTCGAGTAGGTAAATGATAAAAGAAATAATTTATGAAGTTTGAATGCTAGCAGGTGCACAAGTTTGATCAATGATAATTTTAATCACCTTTTCTAGCATCATTATATGTCATAACAGTAGCTCAACTCATAGAAATTTTCATGACCAAGTAACAAGCTATTCACATGTTAAAGTATAGATCATAAACTTTCTTGAAAACTAACAAACTATGTTCTCAGTCATCAAACAATTGCAATTCATCTTATTTTCAGGAAGAGTCTATGTCAGAGCTTTGATTCAGCAAACTTCACATACTCAAGTATCATTTAGTCTTCCATGATTGCTACCACTCAAAGCATATTTTTAGAACAAATAGTATTCATCGAACATAGAGAAAGATAGGGGCTTAATGTTTCGCCTCCCAACCTTTTACCTCAAGGGTAATGTCAACAGTAATAATTCATGCTCAAATATATTTGAATGGCCATATATGCTTAGATCTTTCTCCACCACATGATGCTTGCCAACTAAAAAGTAGGTTGGAATGAGAAGGAATACTACTGACTCTTGCATAAATGTAAAAGATAGGCCCTTCACAGAGGGAAGCAGGGATTTGCAGAGGTGCCAGAGCTCGAAGCTAAAACAGAGATGAAAATAATTTTGAGAGGTATGCTTTCATTGTCAACATAACAACCAAGAGTTCCCAATATCTTCCATACTAGATACATTATAGGCGGTTCCCACGCAGAAAGGTAAAGTTTTTACTCCCCCTCCACCAACATTCACACTCCACGGCTTGTCCGAAACAACGGGTGCCGTCCAAGTATCAACATTCCTGGGGGAGTTTTGTCTAAATTATTTGCGAATTTGTTTTTGATCTTTTGATCATAGGACTCGGCATCCCAGTTACCAGCCATTTTCTCGTGAATGATGAGCGGAGTCCACTCATCGTGAGAATAACCCACCTAGCATGGAAGATACTGACAACCCCTAGTCGCTACATGAGCGATTCGGGCATACAAAACAGATTATTATTTGAAGGTTTAGAGTTTGGCACATGCAAATTTACTTGGAACGGCAGGTAAATACCGCATATAGGTAGATATGGTGGACACTTATGGAAGAAACTTGGTTCAAGGAGTATGGATGCACAAGCAGTATTCCCGCTTAGTACAGATATTTTGGCTAGCAAAGGATTCTAAATAGCAAGCACCACATGTTAGAGGATCCATAACAATATAACTTCTATACAAATATACCCAAGCATAACTCATTATGTTGTCTTCCTTGTCCAACTTCAACTAATTTGCTCAGGTTTGAAAATAATTAATGGGGCTCACAATCATAGAAGATGTCCAAGATAGTATATTTATATGTGAAATCTCTCTTCCTTCAATATTATTTCATGAATTGTTCAAATGACCAATACAATGTTTGCTAACCTTCAATAAATTTACCACCTCTACTTCTTATATGTGAAGGCATTACTCCCCATGGGAAAGGCATATGAAACATATATAATTTCCGATTTATGACATTCAAATCATTCAACCATTTACTCATAGGATATAAGTGAAGCACACGAGTAAATGACAAACTACTCCAAAAAGATATAAGTGAAGGTCAATGAGTAGTTAAATAATTATGCAACTATGTGAAGACTCTCTAGCATTTAAGAATTTAAGATCTTGGTATTTTATTCAAACAGAAAGCAAAACAAAAGAAAATAAAATGACGCTCCAAGCAAAACACATATCATGTGGTGAATAAAGATATAGCTCCAAGTAAAGTTACCGATGAATGAAGACGAAAGAGGGGATGCCATCCGGGGCATCCCCAAGCTTAGGCTCTTGGTTGTCCTTTAGTATTACCTTGGGGTGCCTTGGGAATCCCCAAGCTTAGGCTCTTGCCACTCCTTATTCCATAGTCCATCGAATCCTTACCCAAAACTTGAAAACTTCACAACACAAAACTCAACAGAAAATCTCATGAGCTCCGTTAGCAAAAGAAAACAAAACACCACTTCAAGGTACTGTAATGAACTCATTATTTATTTGTATTGGTGTTAAACCTACTGTATTCCAAATTATCTATGGTTTATAAACTATTTTACTAGCCATAGAGTCATCAAAATAAGCAAACAACACACGAAAAACAGAATCTGTCAAAAACAGAACAGTCTGTAGTAATCTGTAACTAACGCAAACTTCTGGAACTCAGAAAATTTACCAAAATAGGACGACCTAGATAATTTGTTTATTGATATAGTTCAATTGGAATCAGTATTTTATCACGTTCTGGTGATTTTTAACAATTGTTTTCGTGAGTAGAAAGTTTCTGTCTTTTTCAGCAAGATCAAATAACTATCATCTAGGAAGATCCTATAGGTCTTACTTGGCACAAACACTAATTAAAACTTAAAACCACATCTAACCAGATGCTAGATAGATTATTTATTCCTAAACAGAACCAAAAAGCAATAAACTAAAATAAAATTGGGTTGCCTCCCAAACAAGCGCTATCGTTTAACGCCCCTAGCTAGGCATGATGATTTCAATGATGCTCACATAAGACATAAGAATTGAAACATAAAGAGAGCATCATGAATAATATGACTAGCACATTTAAGTCTAACCCACTTCCTATGCATAGGGATTTTGTGAGCAAATAACTTATGGGAACAATAATCAACTAGCATAGGAAGGCAAAACAAGCATAACTAAGCACATAGAGAGGAAACTTGATATTATTGCAATTCCTACAAGCATATATTCCTCCATCATAATAATTTTCAGTAGCATCATGAATGAATTCAACAATATAACCAGCACCTAAAGCATTCTTTTCATGATCTACAAGTATAGAATTTTTACTATTCTCCACATAAGCAAAATTCTTCTCATTCGGAATAGTGGGAGTATCATAAGAAACTTGAATACTATAAGTTGTTTCCACATTAAAAGAGTAATATTCAGAAAAAGGGTAATCATAATCATGACAAGTTGTATAAATATAATCATCACTACTTTTTATAGCATAAGTTTCATCACAATAATCATCATAAGTAGCAACTTTGTTCTCATCATAATCAATTGAAATCTCTTCCAAGATAGTAGAATCATTACTAAATAAAGTCATGACCTCTCCAAATCCACTTTCATAATTATCATAATAAGATTCAACATCCTCCAAAATAGTGCGATCATTACTTCCTAAAGTTGACACTCTTCCAAACCCACTTTCATCAATATAATCATCATAAGTAGGAGGCATGCTATCATCATTATAAATTTGCATATCAAAACTTGGGAGACTAAAAATATCATCTTCATTAAATGTAGCATCCCCAAGCTTGGGACAAACATTAATTGCAGCAAATATATTCTCAAAAACATCATCTTCATCAAACATAGCATCCCCAAGCTTGGGCCTTTTCATATCATAAGCATAATCACTCTCATCATTAATAGTATGGATAGCACCAATAGTATAGCAATTATCATCATCACAATGGGTAATAGGAGCAACATCATTTGGGAGAGATACCTTTCTACCTTTGCTTCTCCGTCTTTTCTTTTTCTTCTTCACATCATGTGTGGGTTCAATCCTCTTTTTGGAGCTCCTTATTAATGAGATTGGTTGAATAGAAGGCTCCTCCTCGTTACCTGATTCATCATAAGAAATAATAGGAGAATATTGGGAAGTCTCTTCCCTCTCGTTAGTATTCTCTTCATCTTCTATTTGTTTTCTTTTCTTTATGTAATTGGCAATATAAGGATTTTCAATGCAATTCACCGCACAATACATATAAATTTCTTCTAGATCAATATCGAGGAATTTCTCGTGGTTATATTCTGGGATAAGCTTAGTTTGACGTTTCATTTCTTCATAACCCAAAAGCAAACTAAGTTCATTATGATGTGCAAGGGAAATCAAGTCATCACATTTTTTGGACACAATTCGATCATGAAACAATTTGCATTTGATATTTAAATGACCATGTTCATTGCAAAGTTCACAAGTATGGCTAAGATATTTTAATTTTTCAGCACTAACATTTAGCCTTTCTTGCAACCATTTAGTTTCTAAATACTTATGCCTCTTGCAAAATCTATCTTCTCTATTTGGTATGTGTCGGGTGGTAGGTGCGACATATGCCAATGGGTGGCTTATCATTGTGGGAGCCAGTAAGACATCGCCGGTGCCTGGAAACGGGATAAGGCGAAGACATGCACGCCGGCGAATCTTACCTAGGTTCGGGGCTCTCCGTGGAGATAACACCCCTAGTCCTGCTCTGCGGGGTCTCCGCATGATCACTAGATCAACACAAGTGGCTACAAGTGGCTCCTTGAGCTGTTCGGCTAGAGGAGGAAGAAGGGCAAGGCTAGCTCTCCTCTTCTCTCTATGTGGTGTCTAAAACTCTAAGAGATCAACCCTTTGCATGGGTGCCCTGGGGGGTTTATATAGGCCTACCCCCCAGGGGTACAATGGTAATCCGGCTGGATGCGAGTCCAGGCCGTCAGTGCCTGTACTTGCCGGCTTCTCCGCCGACTGGTGGGTCCCGCCGGTTGCCGGCCTCTTGGCCGACAGGCTGGCCCCACCGCCTGGGGGTCTTGCCGGCGGCTGGTTACTGTAGCCTCGCCCCTGATGACGAGGGCTTTGCCGAGGTAAGCATGGGTACAGTGCCGCCGTCTGGCAGACTCTCACTGTAGTCTTACCTCGTCTTGTCTCCTTAATGATGCACATACTTTGAGGGAGTGAGGTAGCCGGCTATTGGGAGCCGGCTACACCCCAGGCCGACTGGGGGGGCTTGGCCGCCTTCGAGTGTCTCTCTGGCTGAAGGGGCCCGCCGCCCGCGGGCCGTACTGACAGCCTGTCGTGGGTGGTGTCATGGTCAACATGGCAACAGTGCCGCGCCGGACGGGGATGGCCGACCCGTACGACGCACTGTGGCCATGCGTGCTCCGGGATTCGGGGGTGGTAGGCTTTACTGTCCACGCCCCGTCTTGTCACCGTTATGTGGGTGCAGTCCTTGAGGGTGCAATCTTGGCCGCTTGCTGGGAGCCGGCCCTCTTGTGGCCGGCATCGTGGAGTCGGTCTTCTTGCGGCCGGCTTCTTGGAGTTGGCCTTCTTGTGGCTTTCTTCGTGAGGGTTTCAGGGTCGGGCCGCCTTCCAGTAGTCGGCCTGTGAGATAGTCGGCCAGGGGAAGGCGGCCATGTGCTTTGGGTGCTTGAAGGCTCGATCGGCCCGATAATTTTTGAAGAGCCAGGGGGAGTCGGTTAGGCTACCCGTGGTCATTTACTCCGATAGTAGCCCCCGAAGCTGGTTGGGCTTCGCGGCTGAAAGGAGGACGAGAAGCTTAATCAGCTTCCTATCTTGAGGAGCCAGCAGCTAGGAGCCGGCTTTGATCAGGTGCGCCGTCTTGGTGAGGCTTCGAAATCTGAAGGCGGGAACCAGCTGGCGTGCATGCCAGGTTGCGGGCCGGCCGCTTGCCGCCCGCGCGCCATGTGGCGCCCTCCGGCTGGGAGAGCTTGCCAGCCCACGCGCGCGACAGTACGCTGCCGCAGGCCAGGGCCCACCACTTCCACGCCTCAGCCCATGTGTGGATCTCCTGTGGCCCAAAACGGGCCATTCGCCTTCCAACGGCAGTTTCTGCACGCTGTTAGGGTGCAATAATCGCGGGACGTGGGGGAGTGGGCGCAGTTAATCCCATGCCCCCCACGCCTCGGCTCCTCGGCTTCGCCGCACGAGGCTATAAATAGGGGGAGGAGGAGGAGTGGCAGACGCTCGCACGCTCGCCCTCGCTCCGCCATCTCCTTCTCCTTCTTCCTCTCCATCGCTGTAGCCCCTCGTTGCCGCGCCGTCCCTCCAGTCATCGCACTACCCCGCAGCTTCGCCGCTGCGGGGCCGTGCTTTCGCCGTTGCCGCGCCTTCTTCATCGGCTTCTTGCCCTCATGTCGCGCGGCGGAGACTGGGACGGCTCCAACATCCACGAGGACCACCTCGACTTCCTCCGCAAGTCGCGGCGGTTGCCCGACAAGGATCATGTGCGGGTCCGTCTTGCGTCAGAGAGGGAGATCTCGCCGGCGCCGGAGGAGGGCGAGCGGGTAATCTTCCGCTCGCACTGCCTGCGCGGCCTTGGCCTGCCTGCGAGCGGCTTCTTCCGCTCCTTCCTCGAGTTCTACCAGCTCCAGCCGCACCACCTCACTCCAAACACGGTGGTGCTGCTGTCTGCCTTCGTCACTTTGTGCGAGGGCTTCCTCGGCGTCCTTCCCACCCTCAAGCTCTGGGGGGAATTCTTCCAGTCCAAGCTCGGTACCGCCATGAGGGGCGTGCCGGCTCAGAGCGGCGCCTTCATCGCGATGGAGGCCGGTAGCCGACAACCCATTTCCTCCCATCACGCTGATCCAGTCGGTGAAGCTCTGGCAGAAATCCTACTTCTATGTGAAGAACGTCGCTCCTCAAGGCGACTTCATCAACTTGCCGGCTTATGTAGCCGGCCCGCCGGCTGGGAGGCGGCCCCAATGGTCCTATCGGGCCAGAACACTGTCGCCTGCTGGAGCCGCCGCCGTCGCGCGACTCCGGGTAATGGTCCAGTCGGAGGGCCTGACCGGGCCTGACCTGCTGGCCGCCTTCGTGGCGCGCCGGGTGCTCCCGCTCCAAGGCCGTCCTCATATGATTTGTCAAATGAGCGGCCAACTCGATCCGAGTCGGCTGTTGTAACGCCCGGATAATTAAGCTACAGTAATCCCACGCTAATGATGCCACGTCACCACGGTTACTGTTGTTAACCTCGCGATGATTCGAAACCGTTTCAAAATTTAAATTCAAATTAATGTCAATAATAAAAGTTTTCAAAAATTTAAACAAAAATGTTCGGTGGGTGCCAGATACTGCACTGATAATTATTGTGGAGAAAACACATTTTTAGAAAATGCCTAACTATTTTAAAATGATGTAAAACAGAAATGAAAATAAATAAAAAGAAAAGAAAATACAAAAGAGAAAACAAAACAAAAAGAAAAAAAAACAAACAACAAAAGGAACCCCCCTTCCCCCACTGGACCCTGGCCCAACTGGGCCGACCCCCAGGCCCAGCCGGCCAGCCCACTTCCCCCGGTCGCCTCCCTCCTCCCTGTTCACCCGACCCAGCGACCGCGCTCGCCGGTCGCCGCCGAACCCTCTCGCCGTCCCCGTCGGCGAAGGGATAAGGGCGACGCCCTGCACCCCCTGGCCCCCTGCCCCCACTCCCCCTCGACGCCCCCTCCCAG
>NC_057796.1:283205318-283205560 GCF_018294505.1 Triticum aestivum | reverse complement strand
AAAAGAGAAAACAGAACAAAAAGAAAAAGGAACCCCCTTCCCCCACTGGACCCCTGGCCCAACTGGGCCGACCCCCAGGCCCAGCCGGCCAGCCCACCTCCCCCGGTCGCCTCCCTCCTCCCTGTTCACCCGACCCAGCGACCGCGCTCGCCGGTCGCCGCCGAACCCTCTCGCCGTCCCCGTCGGCGAAGGGATAAGGGCGACGCCCTGCACCCCCCTGGCCCCTGCCCCCACTCCCCCTC
>NC_057796.1:283195655-283205179 GCF_018294505.1 Triticum aestivum | reverse complement strand
GACGCCCCCTCCCAGATCCACTTCTCCTCCCTCTCCGATCCCCTTCCCCACCTCGCCCGAACGCCACCGCCGCCATGCCTCCGGCCTAGCCACGGCCACCGAGCCCACCTCGCCGCCCCACGGTGTCTCCAAGGGCCGCCGTCGCCCGCTGCTTCGACTGGTGCAGCCCGTTGGAGATCGGAGCCCCTGCAACGAGCACACCGAGCTCGTCTTCAACTTCGGTCGCCGGCGATCCCTTTCTTCCCCGGCGCCGATCCGCAGCTACTAATCCGTCGAGGGCCTACGTGAGTGCCGCACGGTGAGCTTCTCCTCCCCCTGCTGCTCCTCGTTGGCCCCCTAGCACTCCGTAGATAGCTGCCGTCGTTGCCGAGCTCTGGTCGCCTCCAGGCGCTACACCGTCGCGGCCATGCTCGCCGTCGAGCTCAGCTGAGCCCGGCTTCGTGCTCAGCACGTCTGTGCGGGCCAGATGCACCCATCCACGCACTCCGTCGAGCCCCGTAGCGCCGACCCCGAGCTTCACCCGAATGCACCACCCGTCGCCGTCGAGGTAGCGGCCGTTTCCGGCCATCCCCGTGCTTTTCGCGGCCACCAACGGACGCGTCGCGTCGCGCCCGTCCCGTAGGAAGAAACCGCGGGCCAAATGGCCCCCTGTGCGCCGTTTCCGCGCAACGCCGCCGTCTCGGGTGGTCGCCGGAGCGTGCGCCGGCGTTTAAACGCCGGCCGCCGACGTGGCTGGCCTGGGGCCACCCCAGTGCCACAGCCAGTGGGCCCCGTGGGTCCTAGTTGACTGGGTTGACCCAGTCAACTGCTGACTGGGCAGGCCCCAGCCACTGACGTGCGGGCCCCACCGCTTAATCCAAAAATTAAAACGTTTTAATAATTAAAACTAATTAGTTTAGATGATTAGACTATGACAGGTGGGGTCCAATAGTTAATTAATCTAAATTTAGTTAGTTTAATCTTCTGTTAGCCCACTATCTATGACAGGTAGGGCCCACTGGTCAGTTTGACCTGGTCAGCCGCTCTGTTTACCTGCTGATGTCAGCGTTACCTCATGCTGACGTCATAATTCATTTATGCTAAATTCAGATAATTCCAGAAATTCAAATAATCTTTGAAAATTCATATCTTTTAAACCGTAACTCGGATGAAAATGTATTCTACATGAAAGTTGCTCAGAACGACGAGACGAATACGGATACGCAATCCGTTCGTCCACCACACCTCCCTAACCTATCGAACTCGCAACTTTCCCCCTCCGGTCCATCTGTCCGAGAACGCGAAACATCGGGAATACTTCCCGGATGTTTCCCCCCTTCGCCGGTACCACCTACTGTCTCGTTAGGACACACCTCGCACTGCTCATTGTCATGTCACGCATCGTCATGTTTATGTTTGCATTGTATTTACTGTTTCTTCCCCCTCTTCTCTCCGGTAGACTACGAGACCGACACTGCTGCTGCCCAGTTCGACTACGGAGTTGACGACCCCTCCTACTTGCCAGAGCAACCAGGCAAGCCCCCCCCCCTTGATCACCAGATATCGCCTATTCTTCTCTATATTGCTTGCATTAGAGTAGTGTAGCATGTTACTGCTTTCCGATATCCTATCCTGATGCATAGCCTATTCTTGCTACTACTGTTGTTACCTTTACCTGCAATCCTACATGCTTAGTTTAGGATGCTAGTTTTCCATCAGTGGCCCTACATTCTTGTCCGTCTGCTGTGCTATACTATCGGGCCGTGATCACCTGGGCGGTGATCACGGGTATATACTTATGTACTATATACATGACACATGTGATGACTAAAGTCGGGTCGGCTCGTAGGAGTACCCGCAAGTGGATCTTTGTGGCGGAGCGACAGGGCAGGTTGAGACCGCCTAGGTGAGAGGTGGCCTGGCCCTGGTCGGCGTTCACGGATACTTAACACGCTTAACGAGATCTTGGTATTTGATCTGAGTCTGGCCATTTGGTCTATACGCACTAGCCATCTACGCGGGAGTAGTTATGGGTATCCCGACGTCGTGGTATCAGCCGAAGCTCTTTTGACGTCAGCGACGGAGCGGCGCGCGCCGGATTGGACTGGAACGCCACTAGGCTAGGTCTGCTTCCGGCCGCCCTCGCAACGTGCAGGTGTGCATAGGGCGATGGGCCCAGACCCCTGCGCGCATAGGGTTAGACCGGTGTGTTGACCTCTCGGTTGAGCCTAGGTGGGGCTGCGACGCGTTGATCTTACGAGGCCGGGCATGACCCAGAAAAGTGTGTCCGGCCAAATGGGATCGAGCGTGTTGGGTTATGTGGTGCACCCCTGCAGGGAAGTTTATCTATTCGAATAGCCGTGTCCCTCGGTAAAAGGACGACCCAGAGTTGTACCTTGACCTTATGACAACTAGAACTGGATACTGAATAAAATACACCCTTCCAAGTGCCAGATACAACCCGGTGATCGCTCTCTAACAGGGCGACGAGGAGGGGATCGCCGGGTAGGATTATGCTATGCGATGCTACTTGGAGGACTTCAATCTACTCTCTTCTACATGCTGCAAGATGGAGATGTCCAGAAGCGTAGTCTTCGACAGGACTAGCTATCCCCCTTTTATTCTAGCATTCTGCAGTTCAGTCCACTGATATGCCCCTTTACACATATACCCATGCATATGTAGTGTAGCTCCTTGCTTGCGAGTACTTTGGATGAGGACTCACGGTTGCTTCTCTCCCTCTTTTCCCCCTTTCCTTTCTATCTGGTTGTCGCAACCAGATGCTGGAGTCCAGGAGCCAGACGCCACCGTCGACGACGACACCTACAACACTGGAGGTGCCTACTAATACGTGCAGGCCGCTGACGACGACCAGGAGTAGTTAGGAGGATCCCAGGCAGGAGGCCTGCGCCTCGTTCGATCTGTATCCTAGTTTGTGCTAGCCTTCTTAAGGCAAACTTGTTTAACTTATGTCTGTACTCAGATTTTGTTGCTTCCGCTGACTCGTCTATGATCGAGCACTTGTATTCGAGCCCTCAAGGCCCCTGGCTTGTATTATGATGCTTGTATGACTTATTTATGTTGTAGAGTTGTGTTGTGATATCTTCCCATGAGTCCTTGATCTTGATCGTACACATTTGCGTGCATGATTAGTGTACGGTCAAATCGGGGGCGTCACAAGTTGGTATCAGAGCCGACTGCCTGTAGGAATCCCCCTTTCCACACTCCTTGGCCGAAGTCGAGTCTAGACATTACAAAACTTTTACTAACATGGCTGTGTGTCTTACGGGCCCACGTCGCCATTGGGTGGTACTAGGATCTTTTACTCCTCGACCTTTACTCTGGGACTCTGAACTCTCTTCTACTCGGGTTAAACGAATTTACTAACTCTAACACTAGGATCCCGTGACCGCATTCACCCCAAAGTTGGATAAGCCATAGTTGTTTCTTAGAATAGTATTTTGAACAATTCACACCCTGTCATTTGACTCCTTTGAAACGTCTTTGCTTTCAGATGGAACCCACGAGGCAGGTCGTGCGCCACACGACGGCCATTGGTGCCTCGGGATCACCTGCTGTGCTAGCTGAGATGATGACCTATCTGGGTTATCGCTGGCACCCTGAGTACACCGTCTACGAGGAGTACCAGGACTTTAACCAGGAGCAGTACTGTGCCATCGTCCACCTCTACTCGCGGGAGTATGACTCCACTACTGTGCTGCACACCGCACATGGTGTTGGTGTGACCATCGATATGGCTGTCCACGATGCTGCCTATGCTGCTCTGACACGTCTTCGTGGAGAGTATCGGGAGTTGGACACCTCCCCTTTCAGGCACATTGCTATCGCATCTGATGTTGGTGCGGAGGGATACTATACTGCTGCCTACTCCACTGTCACCCGAGAGCCCTTCTACCATCAGAACCTGGTTCTGCATGCTGATGGGCTGGATCGAGCTAACCGAGCTCTTCGCCACGAGATGTACACCACCCGTCAGCACCTTTACCGTGCTCTGACGCTGCTGCACCCCTTTGTCTGATCTGGACAGCTACCGCGTACTGCGATCTACCTAGCCAGGACCGTGATGCCCCACGGTGTCGGTTGGCCAGAGGTGGGAGGCTACTCTCCCGCACTTGGTCCTCTTCTGCCACCTGTGCGTCGGGCTCTACACCTGAGTATCCGCGGCCCCCAGTCTGCTGACGTGGAGGGCTATCCGTTGCCTCACTACCAGCTGTCGGGCTACGATTACCTCCACAGTACCTCTTGGGACTGATGTAGGCTTGCTTGTAGTGTTAGATGCATTCGCCGCGAGCCTGTGTGCCGCCTATGATGTTTTAGTCTATGTACTGAACTCTGTGTACTGAACTCTATGCATGACCCCTTTGTAAGTTATGCCGACTACTATGTAGTAGCTATCGTGCTCCTTTCATTATGCATGTTTCATCATGAATGATTCTTGTCTTTGCAAATTTCTCAGTGCTGAACTACCCCTGTTATATATTAGCAGGATGGTTAGACCAGGTGGTCGTGGTAGTGGTGGCAATGCCCCACCACCACCTGAGTACATGGCTGGTATGATCCAACAGTTTGAACTGAACCGCCAATTCATGGAAAATATGATGGCTCAGTTTCCTCGCCCCAATATGGACCAGCAACCAACCCCAGTAACTCTGCAGTATTTCATGCGCCTGAACCCAACTGTGTACCGCAGCTCAACTCAGCCTCTGGATGCTGATGACTGGCTCCGTGACATCACCTATGAGATGGAGTCTGCCGATGTAGCCCCTACCAGCTATGTCAACTTTGCTTCCTTCTTTCTGAAGGGACCCGCAGCTCAATGGTGGGACAGCCACAGGCGTACTCTGCCAGCTGGAACAATTATCACCTGGCCAGACTTCCAAGCTGCTTTCCGTGCCCGCTTCATTCCTCAGGGAGTGATGGACCGGAAGAAGCATTAGTTCCGCAACCTCACCCAAGGCAACAAAACTGTTGAAGCTTATCAACGGGAGTTTCTGGACTTGTCTCGCTATGCTGAGGAGGACATTGCAACTGATGCACGCAGACAGGAGAAGTTCCGTGATGGCCTTCAAGCTGACATCAAGCTCGCACTTCTAGTGCATGACTTTGCTGATTTCGCCACCTTGGTGAACAAGGCCATCAATGTCGAAACTGGTCTGCAGGAATACCAGAGCTCTCACAGGCGCAACCGTGACATGGGCTCCTCTTCGGGCTCGCCCTCACAGAAGCGTAAGATATGGATCCCGAACAGCATGTATCGTCCAAATGCATCTGCCCCAAGGCAGACCTATGCTGCACCGCGTCTGCCTCCTCCACCATCTAGGCAGTAAAAGCTACCAGCTCCCCCACCTGGGGCTCCTGTTTCCACTCCCAATAATGGCTTGTGCTTCAGGTGTGGTCAACCAGGACACCGTGCTAGAGAATGCAACCAGAACCAGAATCAACTGGCCCTTCCAGCAACTGGCCGTGGTAACAACCAGCCCCGCAACAACAATGCTAAGTCTTATGGTCGTGGTCATGCCAACCACGTTGATCTCAACGAAGCTCAAGACCAGCCTGCTACTGTGATGGGTACACTCCTCGTAAATTCAGTACCAGCATCCATTTTATTTGATACAGGTGCATCACATTCATTCATGTCAGAAGATTTTGCATTCATGCATGGCATTAGAAGCGAAGACATGAATGCTTCACTATTGGTACACACCCCTGCGGGCCAATGTCGAACCTCCATGATTTACAACGACGTCCCCGTTGAAATCAAAGGACTGGAATTTCTTGTCTCTCCCATCGTACTGAAGTCTTGTAGCATCGATCTCATTCTGGGAATGAATTGGTTAAAAGCGCATACTGCTTCAATCGTTTGCACCACTAAGACCGTCCATCTGCTACACCCTTCAGATGAGATAGTTACTTACCAAGCCCATCTGGTGCAAAATGCCGAGGCAAGGCTCTATGCATTGAATGCATTGAACGCTGCACCACTCGAGGGCTTTGAAAACATTCCCGTCGTGCGTGAATTCCTCGACGTCTTTCCTGAAGAACTTCCAGGGATTCCCCCTGCTAGAGCTGTCGAATTCATCATCGACTTGAAGCCAGGCACCACTCCTATAGCCAAGCGACCCTACAAAATGCCGCCGCATGAACTCCTTGAGCTTAAGGAGGAAATCAACAAATCTCTTCGCAAAGGATTCATTCGCCCAAGTTGCTCTCCTTGGGGAGCACCTTCTCTCTTTGTCAAGAAGAAGGATGGGACAAACCGGTTAGTTCAAGACTACCGTCCTATAAACCAAGCTACCATTCAGAATAAATACCCTCTTCCTCGAATCAATGATCTGTATGATCAACTGGCAGGTTCGTCAGTGTTCTCTAAGCTCGACTTGAGGTTGGGTTACCACCAGATCCGTGTTCGCGAAGAGGATATCCCAAAGACCGCCTTCATGACTCGCTATGGTTCATATGAGTACACCGTCATGTCTTTCGGTTTAACCAATGCTCCAGCAACCTTCTCTCGTCTGATGAACTATATATTCATGGATTACCTCGACAAGTTCATCGTGGTTTATCTGGATGATATCCTGGTATTTTCCAAGAACGAAGAAGAACATGCTGAACATCTTCGACTTGTGCTGGAAAAGCTACGAGAGCATCAACTATATGCCAAGTTCTCCAAATGTGAATTCTGGCTACCGGAAGTAACCTATCTTGGGCATGTCATCTCAAAGGATGGTATTGCCGTCAACCCTGAACGAGTCCAGGCTATCCTTGATTGGACTCCTCCCAAGAACGTTAAGCAAGTCAGAAGTTTTCTCGGTCTCGCCAGCTATTGCCGTCGATTCGTCGAGAACTTCTCCAAGATCGCCAGGCCTCTGACTAACCTGTTGCATAAGGGCGTCAAGTTCCAATGGACAGACAAATGTCAGGAAAGTTTCCAGGCACTCAAAGACAAGTTGACTTCTGCCCCAGTTCTAGCTCCACCTGATACTAAGAAGGACTTCGTCATTTACTGCGACGCTTCCCGTCAAGGATTAGGCTGTGTCCTGATGCAAGACCGCAAAGTGATTGCTTATGCCTCTCGGCAATTGCGCCCTCACGAAGAGAACTACCCAGTTCACGACCTCGAACTTGCTGCTGTCATTCATGCGCTGAAACAGTGGCGACATTACCTTCTTGGTAATCGTTGCGAGATCTTCACTGACCACCAAAGTCTGAAGTATCTGTTTACTCAGCCAGACCTGAACCTCCGTCAGCAGAGATGGATGGAGCTTGTTGCAGACTTTGACTTGGGTATTTCCTATACGCCAGGCAAGGCTAATGTAATGGCTGATGCCTTGAGCCGCAAGTCTTACTGCAACCACCTCCAGGTTCACAAAGTTCAGCCCTCGCTTGTTGAAGAATTTAGGAAGCTGAACCTCCATATTGTTCCTCCGGGTGCACTCGCTCCCCCTCCTAAGGAGTTTCGCAAGATGAACCTCCGTGTTGTTCCCCAGGGTTCCCTCAATACCCTGGCTGTCGAACCAGATCTCCTGGACTCCATCAAGAGAATACAGGGATATGACTCTGAAGCCCACAAGATTAAGCGCTACCCCGCAGAAGGAAGGCCCTCATTCTTCACTATCGCTGAAGATGGCACTTTATACTTCAAGGGCCGCCTAGTGGTGCCATGTGCGGAGAAAAACCTGGATATGACACAGGAAGTTATGAAAGAAGCTCATGATACGCCTCTATGTATCCATCCTGGTAGTACAAAGATGTACCAAGACATCCGTCAGAGATTCTGGTGGTCTAATATGAAGCAAGACATTGCTCGTTATGTTGCTGAGTGTGACGTTTGCCGTCGTATCAAAGCAGAACATCAAAGGCCTGCTGGAACTCTGCAACCTATCTCTATTCCTGAATGGAAATGGGACCATGTTGAGATGGACTTCGTCACTGGATTTCCCAAATCACAGAAAGGTAATGATGCTATTCTTGTCGTCATTGACCGGGTTTCCAAAGTTGCACATTTTCTGGCGGTCAAAGAAACAATCACTGCTAGTCAGTTGGCAACGCTCTATATGTCCAGGATTGTTTCACTCCACGGTATTCCATTGGTTATCAGATCAAACCGTGGTAGCTTATTCACTTCAAGATTCTGGGCAAGTTTCCAAGAAGCCATGGGAACTCATCTGTCATTCAGTACTGCATTTCATCCTCAATCGCAAGGGCAGGTTGAACGCATCAACCAAGTTCTCGAAGACATGCTTCGAGCTTGTGTTATTTCCTTCGGCAAGAAATGGGAGGAATCTCTCCCGTATGCTGAGTTCTCTTATAATAATAGCTATCAAGCTAGTCTGAAGATGGCCCCCTTCGAAGTGTTATATGGACGAAAGTGCCGAACCCCTCTGAACTGGTCAGAAACTGGGGAATGTCCACTCTTCGGTCTGGATATTATCCAACATGCCGAAGAACAAGTCCGCATTATTCGTGAGAATCTCAAGACTGCTCAGTCACGTCAGAAGAGTCAGTATGACCGTCATCATAAAGACATGGTCTATCAACCTGGCGAAAAGGCTTATCTTCGAGTCACACCTATGAAGGGTGCTCACCGCTTCGGGATCAAGGGCAAACTAGCTCCTCGCTATATTGGCCCATTCACTATTCTCGAAAGGCGTGGAAAAGTGGCATACCAACTGGAGCTTCCGCCGAACCTTTCTCAGGTTCAAGATGTGTTCCATGTGTCACAGCTCCGCCGTTGCTTCAAGGACCCAATCCGAGCAGTGGATCATGAAGTGCTCAAATTGCAGCAGGACCTCTCCTATAAGGAGCATCTGGTCCGCATTCTCGACCAAGCTGAACGCCGCACACGTCAGAAGGCGATCAAGTTTCTCAAAGTCCAATGGTCGCACCATTCTGAAGATGAGGCCACTTGGGAACGAGAGGATCGTCTGCGCGAAGAATACCCCGCACTGTTTCCTTCTACCTCCTAAATCTCGGGACGAGATTTCTTGTAGTGGAGGAGATTTGTAACGCCCGGATAATTAAGCTACAGTAATCCCACACTAATGATGCCACGTCACCACGGTTACTGTTGTTAACCTCGCGATGATTCGAAACCGTTTCAAAATTTAAATTCAAATTAATGTCAATAATAAAAGTTTTCAAAAATTTAAACAAAAATGTTCGGTGGGTGCCAGATACTGCACTGATAATTATTGTGGAGAAAACACATTTTTAGAAAATGCCTAACTATTTTAAAATGATGTAAAACAGAAAAGAAAATAAATAAAAACAAAAGAAAATACAAAAGAGAAAACAGAACAAAAAGAAAAAACAAACAAGAAAAGGAACCCCCCTTCCCCCACTGGACCCTGGCCTAACTGGGTCGACCCCCAGGCCCAGCCGGCCAGCCCACCTCCCCTGGTCGCCTCCCTCCTCCCTGTTCACCCGACCCAGCGACCGCGCTCGCCGGTCGCCGCCGAACCCTCTCGCCGTCCCCATCGGCGAAGGGATAAGGGCGACGCCCTGCACCCCCTGGCCCCCTGCCC
>NC_057796.1:283167089-283195248 GCF_018294505.1 Triticum aestivum | reverse complement strand
TCCCCCTCGACGCCCCCTCCCAGATCCACTTCTCCTCCCTCTCCGATCCCCTTCCCCACCTCGCCCGAACGCCACCGCCGCCATGCCTCCGGCCTAGCCACGGCCACCGTGCCCACCTCGCCGCCCCACGGTGTCTCCAAGGGCCGCCGTCGCCCGCTGCTTCGACTGGTGCAGCCCGTTGGAGACCGGAGCCCCTGCAACGAGCACACCGAGCTCATCTTCAACGTCGGTCGCCGGTGATCCCTTTCTTCCCCGGCGCTGATCTGCAGCTACTAATCCGTCGAGGGCCTACGTGAGTGCCGCACGGTGAGCTTCTCCTCCCCCTGCTGCTCCTCGTTGGCCCCCTAGCGCTCCGTAGATAGCTGCCGTCGTTGCCGAGCTCCGGTCGCCGCCAGGCGCTACATCGTCGCGACCATGCTCGCCGTCGAGCTCAGCTGAGCCCGGCTTCGTGCTCAGCACGTCTGTGCGGGCCAGATGCACCCATCCACGCACTCCGTCGAGCCCCGTAGCGCCGACCCCGAGCTTCACCCGAATGCACCACCCGCCGCCGTCGAGGTAGCGGCCATTTCCGGCCATCCCCGTGCTTTTCGCGGCCACCAACGGACGCGTCGCGTCGCGCCCGTCCCGTAGGAAGAAACCGCGGGCCAAATGGCCCCCTGTGCGCCGTTTCCGCGCAACGCCGCCGTCTCGGGTGGTCGCCGGAGCGTGCGCCGGCGTTTAAACGCCGGCCGCCGACGTGGCTAGCCTGGGGCCACCCCAGTGCCACTGCCAGTGGGCCCCGTGGGTCCCAGTTGACTGGGTTGACCCAGTCAACTGCTGACTGGGCAGGCCCCAGCCACTGACGTGCGGGCCCCACCGCTTAATCCAAAAATTAAAACGTTTTAATAACTAAAACTAATTAGTTTAGATGATTAGACTATGACAGGTGGGGTCCAATAGTTAATTAATCTAAATTTAGTTAGTTTAATCTTCTGTTAGCCCACTGTCTATGACAGGTAGGGCCCACTGGTCAGTTTGACCTGGTCAGCCGCTCTGTTGACCTGCTGACGTCAGCGTTACCTCATGCTGATGTCATAATTCATTTTTGCTAAATTCAGATAATTCCAGAAATTCAAATAATCTTTGAAAATTCATATCTTTTAAACCGTAACTCGGATGAAAATGTTTTCTACATGAAAGTTGCTCAGAACGACGAGACGAATCCGGATACGCAGTCCGTTCGTCCACCACACCTCCCTAACCTATCGGACTCGCAACTTTCCCCCTCCGGTCCATCTGTCCGAAAACGCGAAACATCGGGAATACTTCCCGGATGTTTCCCCCCTTCGCCGGTACCACCTACTGTCGCGTTAGGACACACCTCGCACTGCTCATTGTCATGTCACGCATCGTCATGTTTATGTTTGCATTGTATTTACTGTTTCTTCCCCCTCTTCTCTCCGGTAGACTACGAGACCGACACTGCTGCTGCCCAGTTCGACTACGGAGTTGACGACCCCTCCTACTTGCCAGAGCAACCAGGCAAGCCCCCCCCTTGATCACCAGATATCGCCTATTCTTCTCTATATTGCTTGCATTAGAGTAGTGTAGCATGTTACTGCTTTCCGATATCCTATCCTGATGCATAGCCTATCCTTGCTACTATTGTTGTTACCTTTACCTGCAATCCTACATGCTTAGTTTAGGATGCTAGTTTTCCATTAGTGGCCCTACATTCTTGTCCGTCTGCTGTGCTATACTATCGGGCCGTGATCACCTGGGCGGTGATCACGGGTATATACTTATGTACTATATACATGACACATGTGATGACTAAAGTCGGGTCGGCTCGTAGGAGTACCCGCAAGTGGATCTTTGTGGCGGAGCGACAGGGCAGGTTGAGACCGCCTAGGTGAGAGGTGGCCTGGCCCTGGTCGGCGTTCGCGGATACTTAACACGCTTAACGAGATCTTGGTATTTGATCTGAGTCTGGCCATTTGGTCTATACGCACTAGCCATCTACGCGGGAGTAGTTATGGGTATCCCGGCGTCGTGGTATCAGCCGAAGCTCTTTTGACGTCAGCGACGGAGCGGCGCGCGCCAGATTGGACTGGAACGCCACTAGGCTAGGTCTGCTTCCGGCCGCCCTCGCAACGTGCAGGTGTGCATAGGGCGATGGGCCCAGACCCCTGCGCGCATAGGGTTAGACCGGCGTGTTGACCTCTCGGTTGAGCCTAGGTGGGGCTGCGACGCGTTGATCTTACGAGGCCGGGCATGACCCAGAAAAGTGTGTCCGGCCAAATGGGATCGAGCGTGTTGGGTTATGTGGTGCACCCCTGCAGGGAAGTTTATCTATTCGAATAGCCGTGTCCCTCGGTAAAAGGACGACCCGGAGTTGTACCTTGACCTTATGACAACTAGAACTGGATACTGAATAAAATACACCCTTCCAAGTGCCAGATACAACCCGGTGATCGCTCTCTAACAGGGCGACGAGGAGGGGATCGCCGGGTAGGATTATGCTATGCGATGCTACTTGGAGGACTTCAATCTACTCTCTTCTACATGCTGCAAGATGGAGATGTCCAGAAGCGTAGTCTTCGACAGGACTAGCTATCCCCCTTTTATTCTGGCATTCTGCAGTTCAGTCCACTGATATGCCCCTTTACACATATACCCATGCATATGTAGTGCAGCTCCTTGCTTGCGAGTACTTTGGATGAGTACTCACGGTTGCTTCTCTCCCTCTTTTCCCCCTTTCCTTTCTATCTGGTTGTCGCAACCAGATGCTGGAGTCCAGGAGCCAGACGCCACCTACGACACTGGAGGTGCCTACTACTACGTGCAGGCCGCTGACGACGACCAGGAGTAGTTAGGAGGATCCCAGGCAGGAGGCCTGCGCCTCGTTCGATCTGTATCCCAGTTTGTGCTAGCCTTCTTAAGGCAAACTTGTTTAACTTATGTCTATACTCAGATTTTGTTGCTTCCGCTGACTCGTCTATGATCGAGCACTTGTATTCGAGCCCTCGAGGCCCCTGGCTTGTATTATGATGCTTGTATGACTTATTTATGTTGTAGAGTTGTGTTGTGATATCTTCCCGTGAGTCCCTGATCTTGATCGTACACATTTGCGTGCATGATTAGTGTATGGTCAAATCGGGGGCGTCACAGCTGTGTACCAAGGAGATGCCTCATGCAGAGGTAGCTCACATGGTGAACTACCTTGCGAACTGCAAGCTCACCGACGAGTGGCAGTTTGGCAAGGAGCCGTACTCCCGTGCCAATCCCCCGCCTATGGTAAGCTTTCTTTTTCTTCTCTTCTTTACTTTTGTCACCAAGTTTCTCTTGGCCGACTCTGACCAGTCGACTTGTCTTGACAGAGCCCCCTCCTTCGACCGGCAGCCGGGGCAGCGGGGGTGGAGTGCCAATATCTCCCCGATCGGACGACGCACGACTTGGACGACCCCGACTTGGGGGCGGCTGCTCTGGACGACGACATCGTGGGGGGAGGCGGCGAGGCAGGCGGCTCCGGGCTTGGAGCCAGCTTCGACGACTGGCTGGATGATGACGAGGAGGAGGTCGTCCCGCACCGCCAGCCGGCGTCCGATCAGCATGGCTCGGGTTCATCTGCCGCGCCGGCTGTCCGAGGCGGCGCGCAGAAGCGCCGGGCCGTGCCGAGCCTATTCGGTAGTCTGCCGAAGAAGCCCAAGAGCGCGGCGGTGGCGACCAAGCGGGACGAGGCGGCCGCGAAGGCTGCTCACTTCCGCAAGGTGGTGAAGCAGCCACAAATGGTTTCGGCGTAAGTGTCAATTCTCTCACGTATTCCTTCTTCTTTTTTGTTGATATTCTTCTGAGTCCTTGTCTTGACTTAAAAAATACAGGGCTCCACTTTCTCTTGAGCGGACCGCTGCCGCCTCCGTGGTTGGAGCGGCGGGAGGATCTAGAAGCGCCCGCCGCGTGGACCCCCGTGCCGAGCTTCAAGCGGCGACGGAGCGGAATGCGCGGGAGGAGCGGGAGGCGGAGGAGCTGAGGGCGGCCGCTGCCACGGCGGCGCAGGAGACGACAGAGAGGTCGGCGGAGGCACAAGCCGACGCAGCGGCCAAGGCTCAGGCGGAGGCTGCAGCCGCGGAGTGGGCGGCGGAGGCTGCAGCCGCGGAGTGGGCGGCGGAGGCCCTGCATAACTGGCCTCCGCTGCTTGTCGTCCCCCTTCGCGCTGTGGCGCCCGAGATCCCGGTGCTCCCGCCGGGGGAAGCCGGTGGCGACCAGCTGGCGGTGGAGAGCGAGGAGGGCGACGTCATCGTCCCGGAGAGGGAGGCGGCACCGCCATCGCCGACTGGGGCGGACCAAGGCAGCCGGCCTAGCTCGCCGCCCGTGCAACCGGCTGGAGGCGAGCCGGCTGCGAGGGCAGACCTTGTGGTCCGGTCGCCATCGTGCCAGCGCGCAGGGAAGGCGACTTCGGCGCCGGGCCCGCAAAAGGCCGCGAGCTCTAGCTCGTCGGCCCAGGATCTGGAGACGGCCAGCGCCAGCTCGCCGGGGTGCACGCCGGGTGGTGGGACAGCCGTGTTGAACGTGGCGGCGCAAGAAGTCCGGAACCGGCTTCAATCCCAAGCCACCGTGTTGAAGCAGTATACTCAAGAGTTCCTCGCGACGTGGATGGCCATGCGGGTGAGTCTTCCCGCTTTTTTGTTTCTTGTTCTTGATTTCTTCCATGGGGGCGCGTCAGCGCACCCACTGGGTGTAGTCCAAGAGTTCCGAGTTGGCTGCTGAGCAGGCGGCTTGGAACTTCTTAGTAGACTTCGATTGCTATCTTGTTCTTATTTGCTCCTCTGTCCTATTTGCAGGACTATCACAACCTCCGCGCGGCTACCTTCAACTCCCAGGCCCGGGAGCTGAACCAGAAGACCATTGATCTGACCGAGAGCCGGAGTAAGTGCTTCGTCTTTTATCTCACGTGGGGGCGCGTCAGCGCACCCACTGGGTGTAGTCCCCAAGATTCGGGCCAACTGCTCAGCAGTCGGGCCGGATCTTTCCTGGCGACTTCTTTCTTATTGCCCTTTTTTCTTTCTTTACCATATCTGCAGAGGCCAATGCCGACCTGAGGGAGCAGTTGGGTGGGGCCCAGACTGCCCTTCGCGCCAAGGAAGCCGAGTGCAACGCCTTGGCTCAGGAGCATGACCGCTTGGTCAAGAAGCTGGCCGACCAGGAGGAGAGCCATAAGGCGGCCCTGAAGGCGGCGCAGGATAGCGAGGCCGCCCTCCAAGCCGAATACGAGACCGAGGCGGCGAGCTGGGCTGAGGCAAGGCAAGCGCTGAGCGACGGCTACGGCCGGATCGAAGATTTGGTTGATGGTAGGCCGCCTTCTTCTTCGTCCCTTTGCTTGCCGCTTGCCATTTGGTCCATTTTTTGACTTTGTGTTTTCTACCTTTCTTCTCTTGCGCAGAGTACTTCCCTGGTTACTCCGTTACCACCAACCAAGTCATCAAGGCCCGCCGCGACGCGAAAGGCAGGCTGGAGCTGAGATCGCGCCGGATGCTCGCCGGTCGCTTGAGGAGCAGCTTCTGGCAATCCAAGCCCACCTCTAGCCGGCTCACCACATGCTCCGCCGTCTTCAGCGCACTGGGGCGCAAGTGCTGGTTGCCCTCTGGCCCGGCAAGGTGGTTCCCGTACCCCCAGTCGGACTGCCGACTGGCTGGAGGTAGCGGTTGGCCGTTTCGAGGCCTGGAAGGCTTCTGCAGCTCGGTCAGGCGCCAGGCGGGTGCTGGAGTTCGTCCGAGCTTGGTATCCTAGGCTGGATTTGGCCCAGCTGACCACCCGGCGGCAGGAGGCCAACGAGGAGCTGGAGGCGGTGCGGCCGGCTATCATCCAGCGCGCCTCGGCGATCGCCGACTACACCAACACCAGTGCCTTTGCCCCTGAGGTGAATGATGATGGCGTTGCTCAGCCGGAGGAGTGGTTTGGGCTGAACCCAGCAGATGGTGAAGACTCAGCGGAGTAGATCGACTCCAGTGACGAGGGCGAAGAGGAGGAGGGAGAGGATGGTGAAGATGCCGTGCCAGACGATGGAGCGACCGGCCAGCCTCAGCTTGATCTTGCCTCCAGCAACGAGGCGCGTGCGAGCGCGCCGCCTGCAGCCGGTGATGATCAAGCCGAGACTCGCCAGCTGGCCACTCCTCCAGCCAGCACTGTCGTCTCCACTGACCTGCCCGGCTCGCCTGTTGCACCTTTCGCCTGATTCCCCGTCTTTGCTTTCCTGTTTATTACTCTTTGAACAATATTTGGTAAGTTTGCGCAGTTCCACCCACTGGGGGTGTATTCAAAATATGTTGAACGCCGGCCTTTCGAAGGCCTTTTGTGTAAATATAATCATGCATGTGCTTGGCTTCCGATTGTATTTGCTTTTCATCCTTTTGGCTGTTTCCTTTGCCGCCCTCCCTTGGTCGCCGCCTTCCCAGCCGAACAGCTGCTCTGCAGTCTGTGGCTGGGGAAGGGCTTGGCCGTTTGGGAGGGCAAGTACTCTAGCTCTTTTAGATTGTAGCAAGGTGAATCGGAAGTCGGCCAGCCGGCTGTTCTGACAGCCGGTTGGCGGGATGGGAGGCCGGCTTGTGTTATATAAGTTCGTTAGTCCTTAGCCGTTTTTTGTGTGGGCATCCTTTCCTGCCTTTGACTCTTGCCAGTCAGACAGTCGATTCTTCGAGCTGCGACTTTCAACAAGAGAGGGCTTGGGTGCCGGCACACTACTTGTCTGACTGCAGGTAGAACTTTAATATAACTCAAGGCGGCAAGTCCCTGGGCCGACTGATCGAACCCGGTGCCGGACAGGAAAACAAATGTAGTAATACATTCATAGGTATGACACTCATCATACATAGATAAAAGAGGGTAGTCCCCGAGTGCTCCTCGGGGGGCCCGTTGTCTTGTACTTAATACAAAAGGTAGCGTGGTACATACTGCATTTAGTTGTAAAATCTTCGAAGGAGATTGGCATTCCATGGTCGTTCCGACTCCTTGCCAGAATCATCTCTCTTGCATGCCTTTGGCTTCTGTGCGTCGATCAGGTAGTAGGAGTCGTTGCCTAGGGCCTTGCTGATGATGAAGGGGCCTTCCCAAGGGGCCGAGAGCTTGTGCTGGCCAGCTGTTCGCTGGATCAGCCGGAGCACAAGATCGCCTTCTTGGAAGGATCTTGGCTTGACCTTCCGGTTGTGGTAACGGCGCAAACCCTGCTGGTAGATGGCGGACCGGCTGAGTGCTAACAGCCGGCCCTCTTCCAGCAGGTCAATGCCGTCTTCTCGCGCTTCCTTGGCCTCCGCCTCCGTGTACATGGTGACCCGAGGTGAGTCGAACTCAATGTCAGTTGGGGTGACAGCCTCGGCACCATATACAAGGAAGAAAGGGGTGAAGTCGGTTGACTTGTTTGGGGTAGTACGCAGACTCCAGAGGACGGCGGGCAGCTCGTCGAGCCAGCAGCCGGCCGAACGCTCCAGTGGTACGACCAGTCGGGGCTTGATGCCGGAGAGGATGAGGCCGTTTGCTCGCTTGACTTGGCCATTTGACTGCGGGTGGGCTACGGACGCTAAGTCCAGTTGGATGCTCTGTGTCAGACAAAAACGTGCCAGTGCTCCTTTGGCAAAATTCGTGCCATTGTCGGTGATGATGATGTGTGGTACGCCATACCGGGTGGTGATATCTGCGATGAATGTCACGGCAGTCGGCCCGTTCAGCTTCTTGATTGGCTTCGCTTCAATCCACTTGGTGAATTTGTCCACGGCGACAAGCAGATGTGTCATGCCGCCGCGCGCCATCTTGAATGTGCCCACCATGTCCAGTCCCCAAACGGCAAAGGGCCAGGTGAGGGGGATGGTCTTGAGTGCAGAAGCCGGCAGGTGTTGCTTGGAGCTGAAGACTTGGCACCCTTTGCAGTATTTGACTAATTCCTTGGCGTCTCCCAAAGCAGTCGGCCAGAAGAACCCATGGCAGAAAGCTTTGGCGACAAGTGATCTTGAGGCCGCGTGGTGGCCGCATTCGCTTTGGTGGATGTCCTTGAGGATTGCCATGCCCTTCTCTGGCTCGACGCAGCGCTGGAAGACTCCAGTGACGCTGCGCCTAACGAGTTCTCTGTTTACTATTGTGTATGCTCCGGCTCGGCGTTGAACTTGTCTTGCCGAGATCTCGTCAGTCGGCAGCTCTCTGTTTACCAGGAAGTTGAGGATGGGTTGGGCCCATGATGGAGCTGTGACTTCTTCTATTGCCAATATGGCTACTGCGACCAGGGTGGGTGGGTTGGGTGGTGAAGAGTTGGAGTTGGCCACCGCCTGTTGTGTCGTTGCAGTCCCCGGGCCGACTGCTGCAGTCCCCGGGCCGGGTTCTGAAGTCCCCGAGCCGGGTGCAACTACGGCAGTCCCCGGGCCGCCTGTCGAAGTCCCCGAGCCGCCTGCTGGGTTCCCGAAGTAGGATCCGACTGCATCAGGGTCAGGCGGTGCGAAGATGGAGTCTGATTCTGGAGACGGCTTGACAGACGGCTTGAGGAGGCGTTGGAGAGAGACGCCGGTTGGGATAGCTTGTCGGGTGGAACCGATTCGTGCCAGGGCATTTGATTGCTCGTTGTCGGCCCGTGGCACGTGGAGGAACTTGCATCCTTCAAAGTATCCACTGATTTGCTGAACGAGGAATCGGTAGCTCGCCATGTTTGCGTCCTTGGCGTCCCAGTCGCCAGATGATTGTTGGACTACCAAATCCGAGTCGCCATAGCACAGGATCCGGCGGATGCCGAGCTCTTTGGCTAGCCGGAGCCCATGTATGAGCGCCTCGTACTCGGCCACGTTGTTGGAGGCGGCAAAATGAATTTACAATGTGTATCTGAGTTTGTCGCCCTTGGGAGAGGTGAGGACGATGCCGGCTCCCAAGCCGGTGCGCATCTTGGATCCATCGAAGTGCATCCGCCAATGAGTGGAGTCGGGAGCTGGCGGTAGGTACTGTGTCTCGGCCCAGTCGACAAGGAAGTCGGCCAATGCTTGGGACTTGATGGCGGTGCGAGGCTGGTAGAAGATCGTGTAAGGAGCCAGCGCAATGGCCCACTTGGCCACCCGGCCGGATGCATCCCGGCTGCCTATGATCTCGGCAAGCGGGGCAGTACATACGACCGTGATGGGGTGCTCTTGAAAGTAGGGCTTCAGCTTCTTGGCGGCGAAGTATACTCCATAGCACATCTTCTGGTAGTGTGGGTAGTTATGCTTCGAGGTGGACAGTACTTCGCTCAAATAATACACCGGCCTCTGTACTAACTGAGCCCGGCCTTCTTCTGGGCGTTGGACCACAATAACTGTGCTGACCACTCGGCTAGTCGCGGCAATGTAAAGGAGCGTGGGCTCTTTCTCAGTCGGCGCCGCCAAGATAGGTGGCGTGGTTAGCATCTTCTTCAACTCGTGAAAAGCTTGGCCTGCTTGGTCGTTCCACTCGAAGTGGGTGGACTTTTTCATGAGCCGGTATAGGGGGAGAGCCTTCTCTCCTAGCCGGCTGATGAAGCGGTTCAGGGAGGCCAGGCACCCGGTAAACTTTTGGACGTCTCGCAGCTTGGTAGGAATCTCCATTCTCTCTATGGCCTTGATCTTCACTGGGTTGCACTCGATGCCGCGTTCGGAGACCAAGAAGCCTAGAAGCTGGCCGGCTGGTACTCCGAACACACATTTCTCAGGGTTGAGCTTGATCTGAAACCGGCGCAGGTTGTCGAATGTTTCTCTGAGGTCTTCTAGCAGGGTGCCGCGCTTCTCCGTCTTCACCACAATATCGTCTACATAGACGTGGGCATTTCTGCCGAGTTGCTTGAGGAGGCACTTCTGCATGCAACGCTGAAAAGTGGCACCGGCATTTCTCAAGCCGAATGTCATAGTCAGGTAGCAGAAAGCTCCGAATGGTGTGATGAAGGCGGCCTTCAGGTGGTCGGCTGGATCCAACTTGATCTGATGGTAGCCTGAGTAAGCATCCAAGAAACTCAACAGCTCGCATCCGGCTGTGGAGTCTATCACTTGATCGATTCGAGGTAAGGCAAACGGATCTTTGGGGCAGGCTTTGTTGAGGCTGGTATAATCTATACACATGCGCCATTTATTGTTTTTCTTCAATACAAGGACCGGGTTGGCAAGCCATTCTAGAAAAAGCACCTCCATAATGAAGCCGGCTGCCAGAAGCCGGGCTATCTCTTGTCCTACAATCCTTCTCTTCTCCTCCGACAGTCGGCGGAGAGGTTGTTTGACTGGTTTTGCGCCTGCTCGGACGTGTAGCTTGTGCTCGGCGAAATCCTTCGGAACACCTGGCATGTCCTTTGGGGACCATGCAAAGATGTCCCGATTCTCACGGAGGAAATCGACGAGCTCGCCTTCCTATTTGCTGTCCAGGTTTGCTCCAATGACGGCAAACCTCTCTGGGTTCTCTGGGTCCAGAGGTATCTTCTTTGTTTCCTTGGCCGGCTGGAAGGATCCTTGAGCATCATATTCCTTGGGGTCAGGGGACAGGGCCGGCTGCTTGCCGGTCATGGCTACGACTCGGTCCAGCATCTTTTTTTCTTCGGCAATCACGAGGGACTCGGCCAGCCGACTGCTGGCTGCAGCACACTCAGAGGATTTCTTGTAGTCTCCGGCTATGGTGATGATCCCCTTTGAACTAGGCATCTTCATCTTGTGGTAGGCGTAGTGGGGCACAGTCATGAACTTGGCCAGGGCAGGTCGGCTAAGCAATGCGTGGTAAGGTCTCTCTAGATCCACCACTTCAAACCAGACTGCTTCTCGGTGGAAGTGATCCTTGTCTCCGAAGAGAACATCTATCTTGATCTTGCCGATTGGTGAGCAGGACAGGCCGGGTACGATGCCATGGAACACAGTCCGGCTTGGCATGAGTTGCTTCGTCTTGATGTTCAGCTTCTCCATGGTGTCACGGTACAGTATGTTGATGCCGCTCCCTCCGTCAATCAGTACTCGGAGAAACGGGAAGCTCGCCTTTCTGTCGCGAGGGTGGCGTCCAACACCAATGCATAAGAGCCGGGAGACGGCATCACCTCTGGGTGATCGGCCCGGCTCTAGCTGATAGGCTTCTCAGACCAATGCATATACTCTGGGTTGTTAGAGGCGACCGCGTTGACTTCTTGCTGTTGTCGGCGCCGACTGCGTCTGTCTTCAGTTTGGCTTGTAAAGACGACGTAGGCGGCATGCTCGTCCGGGAACTCGTCTTGAATGGCTCCGACTGCTGGTCGAGCAGCCGGCTGCTGAGGGGCTGGAGGTGGCTGGCTAGCAGGTGGAGGCTACCTTTGGAGATTCGCGTGAGCCAATGACACTTCTGAGTCGTATGGTTGGACGGCTTCGCGCCGCTGTGGAACTTGCAGGGGCATCAAGGGTTTGCTCGTAGGAGAAAGCCGGCTGCCAAGCCGGCCTACCGCCCTTCTGCTTCTTGGGCATGGGCCGCCCTTCGGGTTGCTCGTCTTTGACTGTGGCTACTTGCCGACTGGTGGAAGGCGGCATAGGGGCCTTGCACTTGTGGTCGTTTGGGTGCGGGCGTCGATTGGAGTCACCGGCCGGCATCTTGGGAGCCAGGACAAGCACCTTTCCAGAGGCATCCACTCGAAGCTCAGTCTTCATAGAAGAGTCGGCCGTGGCGTACTTGTCTGCTAGGGTAGTCGGCTCGTCGCAGAGGAGTCGATTCTTGAGGAGGGTGTCCTCTCGGCACCCGACGGTGAAGTACTCTATGGCTTGAACCTCGTGCACCCCTTCGCAGGAGTTGCGGAGCTCGGCCCAACGCGTGAGGTAGTCGCGAGTTGATTCGCTGGGCCCTTGGACGCACAAGGAAAGCTGGCGGGGCTTGGGGGGCCGCTTGTATGTGTTGGTGAAATTGCGGATGAAGACTTCCGTGAAGTCTAGCCAGCTGTTGACGCTGTAGGGCTTGAGGATATTCAACCAGGTGCGTGCCGTGCCTTGAAGCATGAGCGGGACGTACTTCACGGCAACACGCCTGTTGCCGTTTGCTATGCTGACTGCGGTGGAGTAATCGATCAACCAGTCTTCCGGCTTCACGGAGCCGTTGTATTTTGGCGTGTCTCTTGGGAGTGAGAACCCTTTGGGGAAGGGCTCGTCGCGGATGCGGGGGCCAAAGTAAGGCGGGCCGACATCATCTTCTTCTTCTAGCGCCAGGGATCGCGCTAGGCGGTCGATTCGGTGGGGGGCGTCATTCTCGCTGACTCCTTCGCGGTGGCCTAGTCGGTCGCTGAGAGTCGGATGCGTAACAGGCGGCGGGGTGGGATATCTCTCCCCACGAGGCGGGGGAGGAGGCGGATTGCCTTGTCGTTCCACAGCTCGGGGGCGGCCTTCTGCGTCGCGCTCGATGATGAGACGAGTCCAACTGCGGCTAGCAGTCGGCTCCTTGCCTTTTCTCGTGCGGGCGCCGCTTGCAGTCGACGTCCGGGATGTCGCGCCGTGCTCCCGGCGTGGGGGAGGACTTTTAGTGCGGGCGCCGGTTTCATGCCATTCTGCGACCGCGTCGATCAGCTGCTGGATGCGTCTAGTCATGTAGGGGAGCTCGTCGGCCCCCAGCCCGTTCAGCTCGTCTACGGCCGCCTGAGCGGCATGCAGGTTGTCGAGTGGCGTGGCGTAGACTGGGTGGTCTGCTCCCAGCATGCTGGCGATGGCCGCGCCGCGCTTCTTGACGATGCCGGCTCGGCTCGGCCCGCCAGGAGGCGGCATACCAAAGGCGGCGCGGTCGACTTCGCGCTGGTGAGCCTTAGTGAGGCGTCTCATGGATGCTGCCCCCATCGACCACGCTGCCCCGAGGGGCGTCCCCGGCAAGGGCGCCAAGCACCGAGCCCATGCACACGGAGGAGGAGGAGGCGAACTTGGGCGCTGGTGGCTTCGCCTCGGCGCCAAATGTTGGCGGGGAGGGGACCTCTGCTTCTCAGCCCGGCACGGGTAAGTTACTCGCCTTCCGTCCCTATTCCTTTTTCTGTTCTTTTTGAATTCTTGGTCTTGGCCTCACCTCATCCCCTTCTCGGTATCTAGATTTCCCCTCGATGGACCCAGAGGACATCGACACCGTCATCGAGGATGTCGCCAAGGACACCGCGACGGAGGCCGAGAAGATTGCTGCCGAGGAGGCCGCCAAGGGCGCTGCTGAGGACGCCGCCAAGGGGCCTGCCGGGGAGGCCGGCAAGGCCGCTGTCGAGGAGGAGGTGGTCGATGACCAGCCTTCCTCCTCCGCCGCCTCCGGCTCCGGCAGGTATCTGAGGGTGACCGACGATCTTTTCGTCCACCTCCCAGGGTCATCAAGCTCCAGGGCACCCACTGAGGGAGAGGTGTTCGACGAGGAGGTGCTTGCCGCCGCCGGGCTCGAGGTTGTTGACGAACCGAGCACCGGTGGCGACAGTTCTCAGGAGGAGCGGCTTCTCCAGACCATGGGCGCCAACTTCCGGAAGCTCCAGGCGCTCCACCGCGCCTGCCTGGATAAGGCCAAGTCCAGGATGACAACGGTGGACAAGGCGGAGGCGGACCTCAAGGTGCGCGTTGCCGAGATGCAGACTTGGTTCCGCCAGGCTTACGAGGAGCTGAAGGTCGCCCAGGGTGAGCTGGCCAAGCGCGATGTGGAGCTCACCATGAAGCGGGCCGACATTGAGAAGGCCCAAGAGACGGCGGAGAACTTGGCCGCCGCAGCCGAGGCGCTCGGACCCAGCACCAGGCCGCGCTGAACTCCCAGGAGGAGGACCTTGCCGCGCGTGAGGAGAAGCTTGTCGCAACGCTCCGTGGCAAGGATGAAGAGGTGGAAAAGCTCGTCGTGCGGCAGACCTAGGAGCTGGAGCAGAGGCACAGAGAGGCGCTGATGCCCAGGCTCTGGTTCACGCTGACAAGGTGAAGGAGCTGGAGGTGGCGCGGGACAGGTTGAAGGAGCAGGCCATGAAGCTGGCCGAGGAGAAAAACACGCTCAACGGTGCCCTGGTGGAGGCGCAGGGCGCAGTCCTTGGCAAGGCTGAGCAGCTCTCCAAGGCCAACGACTCCATCAAGGACCTGAAGGCGAAGCTGGAGGGCCTTGAGGAGACGCTTTCAGAGGTCAGGGCCCGGGAGGAGACCCTGACCAAGAATCTGGAGCAGGAGAAGCTGCTGCGGAAGAACGAGGCCGCCAACCACAAGGATTCCATGGAGGGTGTGAACCGCTGGATCGGCCGTCTCGTGGACGTCGCTGGCAGGATCACCACACAGCTGGCTACCATGGGAATACCAAATGTGAGGCATGCCCCAGAGCGCAGCGGGACTACCAATGCCAAGCTGACCCTGTTCTTCGAGGGCGTCCTCGGGGCCCTGGAGCAGCTTCACTCCAACTGGGCGGCCTCCCTGGCCGATGAGTCCCAGAGACTTTGCCGGGGTGCCATGACCAAGGTCCTCACCAAGGTGGCGTACTGGTATCCCGACCTCGACTTCGACGCCGCGCTGGAGAGCTTGCCAGAGGATGCTGACCTCGCGCCGCTCAAGGAGCGTATCAAGCCCGTCATCAGCGGTATCGACAGAATTCAGAGGGTGGAGGGCCAGCGCCAGGATTAGGCACCCTGTTTCTTATCGTCGCTGCAGGTTCATGACCAAGACAATTTCTATCTTTAGTTAGAACCGCGGCGGCAATTGATGTAATATAACTCTGCAGTACTTTTGATACAATGCATGTTACTTTCCTGTTCGATTTTCCTTTGTATGTCCACCCTACGTTAACCGGGTAGGCTCGCTGGCGCATAAACCCAGGGCGGCGTCATGAGGACGGATCCCCAATGGCCTACCGGGTGTGCTTGGTGCCGGGAAAACCACCTTACCGCCCTTAACGCGGCCGCTCGTACTGTCGAGCTTGACTCGAGTCAGAATCGAGAGCGTTGCCAATCGCGGAAGGCTACCCTGCCACTCTCGACGCGGCCGCTTGAGCTGTTGAGTGGACTCGAAACAAAACAAGGGCGTTGCCAATTGCGGGAGGGCCCCTTTGCGTGCAGGTTTTCCATACAAAGAACGAGATCTCCGAGGGGAATAACCTTATATAAAAAGGAAATATCCAAAGTTCGGCATGACTTAGCTTTCTTGTCGCTGCCCTGGCGCCCTTCGCGCTTGCAGGCAGCGCCGTCCTCTTGGCTGTCTTCTTCTCCAGATGCCGTGGCCACGAGAAACTGCTAAGCCGGCTGCTAAACCAGATTCTCACGACTGCGCCCCCTACCTGGCGCACCAATGATGTCGGTGGAAATGACACCTATGGGATCACAAGAATCCCTACTACGGTTGGCGGGGTGCGGGGTTGTGAGAAGACCAGGTCTAACAGGAAGCACACAGATCGTTTACCCAGGTTCGGGCCGCAAAGGTGCATAATACCCTAGTCCTGCTTTGGTGGATGTATTGAGTGTTCTTGTGTTCTTGAGCTAGCTACGGGGTGCAACTTTCCCAAAAGAGCCGAATCCCTCTCCAGTATGCCATGGGCCTCCTTTTATAGTCGAAAGGGGCTGCCACAGTGGTACACAGGAGGTGGAAAGGTCTACAGTACTACGAGCTTATCACCCGTATTACAGGACAAGACACATTTAATGCATTGCTTAGGTGTCCCTTAGCTTTATCGGGGACGGGAACGGGGCCCGTCCCGTCCGTCGCCGCCTCGCCTTGCTTCCACACGCGCCCAGGCAAGCGATGCATGCAGCGCCATGTAGGCAGGCAGGCAGCTGAGGTGGCGCGGTGGCAGGGTCTTCACAAAGATCTGCATGCCACCACACAGGTGCTTGCCGAGTTGGTGTAGAGGCCGCCCGTCGCCATGCAGGTGCCTGCCCAGCTGGTTGAGCTAGCAACTGCTTGGGGACGGCGGTGGAGTCTTGGTCGACGCGGGCCTGGCTGTGGCCCCGCTGATGTCCTCGGCAAGGGCCTTGCCGGGCTCCCGGCAAGGGTCTTGCCGTGGTGTTGCAGTCGTCCCTGGCAAGGCGCTTGCCAGGGGTCTTGTGGATTCCCTCGGCTGGGATCCCGCCGAGGGTAGCCATCTTCTGGTCCTCATCTGATCTCACATGTTTATGATCTTGACGAAGATCTGCATGCCACCACAGAGGCGCCTCCCGAGCCCTGGTTCCAACGTAGTTGGTTGGGTCGGAACCCGTGGGCTCAAGGGTGGCTCACTCTGTTGGTGTTGGGCAAGTTTCCCCGGGAAGGTTCTTGCCGGGGCCGCGGAGGCCGCCCCGGCAAGGGTCCTGCCGGGAGAGTCCAGCTTGCCCCCTTCGCTATTTGTGTTTCTGGTCTTGGCGTTGTCTCAGTTGTCTTTTTCTTCGGCTTCTCTCTCCGGCTTCCCTCCTTTGCCTTGCTACGTGCGGCCGTGGCGCGTGGCTCTGACTGCCCGTGCACAAGTAAAGGGGTCAAAAGGAGAGCCCCTACTTTTGTACACCGACAGGGGGGAGGGGACACATCCTCGAAGGGGGAAAACTGCTCCTGCAGTGCCACGGGGGCTGTAACCTCAAACGGGGCATTGACCATCTCAGTAGTGGCCGTGAGCGTATCTGGGGTCGGCTCGGTGGCTGCCTCCATCTTCTTGGAGCTCTCTGTCTCGTGGGGATCAGCCTCCCGCGTCTGCTCCAATATCGGCAGATCTTTGCCTGGTTCTCCTTGGTCCATCATGAAACTGACGAATACTAGGAGACCACTGAAAGGAAAACACAATCGCAATGACAATGAAACAAAAAAGAGAGTGAGGATCGGTTACTGCTTTGCAAAAGTTCTTTTTTTTTTCTCTGAACGAAAATATACCAATATCACAGATCCGCTTACCTTCCCTTCGTTGGGAGAGAAGAACAGTGGCAGAGGTGAGTGTTGCCTTTCTTGAAGACGGTGAGGGAGAAGGGGATTCAGCGAAGAGTGAAATGATGGTTGCTTCGTCCATCAAACTTAGACTGCAGGGAGGTGGGGTTTTGTGATACGACGGCTCGTTACTGCCGCGTTACGACCGGGGTGACTCTCCGCCTGCATACTGCCTTCTAATTTTGTGGATGGCATTTGGGCCCGCGCGCTGCATGGCCCGCATGTCGGTGAACAAAAGTATAACGACATTCAGTAGAGGGAGACGTTTCGATGACCTAGGAGGAGCCAGAAGCGGTATTGTATCCACTGTACTAGTAGTAATTGTTTTTCTGGGTAGTTGTAGAGTGTCTCCACTGTACTAGTAGTAATTGTTTCTCTGGGCCCAAGACAAAACAGCCCATCCACCCTAGTAAATAGTAAAATCAATTCAAAAGTCCATATATTTACTGAATGAGAGGCGCTACCCACACCCAGCACCGCCCCCAAAAAACCTAGGTGTTCTTCTTCCTCCTCACTCCCACCCACCTCACGTCAGCTCACTCCACTCGTACCCCCAAATTCCTCACCTCACTCCTACAGAAAACCCCAGCTCCCCTACTTCCTCACTACTACAGAAAAACTCTAGCTCCCCTTATTCTTCACTCGCACTACAACTAGGCTCGTCATTCGTTACTCTGCTCAAATCCGTGAGCGCGACATGACGCCCTCGAGGAAAATGGAGTCGGCTAACCCCAGCGCCAAGAAGATGAGGCTCCCGCCAGCGGCAACGCCTGTTGTAGATCCCGCACCCGGCAGTGCGGGGAGAAGCGGCGACCCCGCCCCCACCGGATCCCAGGAACCCGTAGAATCTCGGGTGACCGCATCAACAATCTCGCGGACGCCGTCCTTGGGGAGATCATCTCGCTTCTCCCCACCAAGGATTGCTGCCGCACCCAAGTCCTCTCAATTCGGCGGCGCCCTCTATGGCGTGCCGTGCCCCTTAATCTCGACTGTCGTCAGCTATCTCTCTTCAATGATTTTGAAATCCCCAAAGCCATCATCTCCTCCCACCAGGGCTCCGTTCAAAGCCTCTGCATCCCATCATGCTACCTGAGCAAGCATACCATGCCCTGCACGGTGGACGCCTAGCTGAAATCCCCTAAATTCACAGAACTACAACTGCTTGAGTTCTACTATTCCCCTGGAAATCACCTACCAGATACCGAATGCCATCTACCTGTGCCCTCAGCACCGATGTCCATCTCACGGTTTTCCTCCTCTCTCCACACCGCCACCTTTGCGCTGTGCGACCTACCAGACAATTTGGTACTAAACCTTCGATCACTTGTGCGGGTTCGTATATCGGAGGCCTCATTGCACAACATCATCCACTCCAGTTGCCCTGCCCTGGAGTGCTTGGTGCTTGTTTTCACAGTTAGAATCGGTTGTCTCCAAATAAAGTCGCCTAACCTTGTAAGAATTGGAATTTCTTTTGACGGAAGGCAGCTCATCATCCAAGATGCCCCTTCACTTCAAAGGTTGATCCTTGATTCTAGTTATTCACTGTTGCAAATAACCGTCCTCTCTGCGCCTAAACTGGAGACCTTGGGTGTAATACATAATCTCTGTGCTCATTTCAATATGGTATTTGGCTCCACAGTTCTTCAGGTACTTTATATTATCATCTACCCTTGTAACCATAAGCTGCATTTTAAATTTCTGCGCATAAGTTATATGTCATCTTGGAGTACACATTTTGTACTAATATTATGTTCTATGCTCAATGAAGAGTTTCTCCATGGATGGCCTATCAATGGTGCTGGATTTTGTCAAGATCTTATATATCCAAATGAATAGTTTTGATCTGAACAAGATTATTGGCTTGCTGCAATGCTTTCCATGTCTGGAGAAGTTGTATATAAAGGTGATAATTTCACGCACATTGGAAGCCCGCATATAGTGTACTAGAATTAACCGTTCAGCTGTTGCTCTTTCGACACTCTTTTTTAGACCTTAACTGTTTTCAATCTTCATGTCTACTTAGGCAACATGACGGGGTAAGAAAGTTATAACCAATCAGTGGATTCGTAAGCATCGGGATTTTCTCACTTCTCATGAGATTCGATTGAAGACAATAACGGTAGAACGATATGTAGCCAACCGTGCAAACACTAGATTTGTCACATTCTTCCTGCTGAATGCGAGGTTACTATTGTCCATCAGGCTTAAGTTTATCAGCAGCATGGTTTTGACGGATGGGTATGTGGAAGAGCAAAAAAAGGAGTTTCAGGTGGGCAAAAGAGCTTCTGAACGTGCCGGGCTTCTATTTACAACATATTGTGGTCATAATCCAGTAAATTTTACGACCCAGGATGTTCATTCTATGGACCTGACCGATCCATTTGACTGTGACTGTCAAAAACAGTGCTAGAGTTAGATGTTGTTGCCCTTTTCAACCTGGGTTTTTTTGTAAACCTGATGAACAATTAACCCTCGTGCTTTTGTACAGTTTGTAAGCTGGAGTTAGATGTTCTTGCCCTTTTCAACTCGGCTGTGACTGCCATATTTTCTTTGAAGCAAGGCAAATGGCTTGCTAGTCGTTTAATTTAGAGTGAAATATTGTAACAACTAACAAATCCCAACCAAGGGAAATAACATCACTCTCGCCGGCTGCTTGAGCTCAATGTGCATTATAGAAGCCAAGTGATTAGCCCCCACCAGCACCCACAAACTTATTTCGAACTAGCACATCAAATGGGCTGTAAATTTTCATAGGAAAGGCTGCATGACCATGACAGATTTGGATTCTGACATTTGGGACCCGCGAGGAAATAGCCTATCCAAGGTGGTGTCGACTTACTAACCAGTCAACAAACGATTCTGCCTACAAGTCGTTGGATTGACATCCAACATCTGTCGTGTATCTTCTATCTCTTGTCTTCTTCTTCCTCCAGCCACCCAAACCAAACCACCCCGTCGGCTCCGCCTGCTCCTGCCTCCCATGGCTGGCTGCGCCTCCGTTGCCCTACTGTACATACCCTCCAACGTTGGCCAGTCCCTCCCTCTACTCCCCCACACGCCCTGTTATTCTCCGGCGATGTCAGCCCCAACACGCACCCGCACCCGAACCAGTCAACCCTCGTACTCCCCTCCGCCTGCGACTGGACCGGCGCATCTTCCACGGCTCCTGTTCGTTCCGTCTGAGGCCTCGCCGTCGTCCTCCGCCTTGCGGCCTTGGTTCGCTCGCCATGCGCTGTGCGCCGCCCTCTTGCGTTGTCAACGTCGTCAACGACCGAGAGGAACAAGGAGATGACTGTACGTGGAGAGGATGACAGTAGGGACCCACTAGCGTCATGGCAGTACGCAAGCAAGTGCCTCTATATTACAAGCCCAAAAATATGGTTCCTCCTAATGGTTGGACATCTGAGGCTTAGGCCATTGTCAACGTAGTCAATAAACGAGAGAATTACACTACGAGCGGCTGACACCAGGGACCCAGCAGGCCGCGCAGTTTTTTTGAGGAACAAGCAGTTGTTATTTATACTAGTTTTAGCGACGGATCAGGGTAACAATGGGGCTGTGCGGGGGCTGTGGGCCTGTGGCCCATCTAGCCAGGGTTTTATTTATGTTTACCACATCATGAGCCCAATTGTGTTTTTTTCTTGCTGAAAATGGCTAGCCCAGTTCTATTTTTTAAAAGAAATACCCAAACGAGGCCTACTTGCTTTATCAACCCTGCTGGGCTGCAAATTTTTCAAGACGAGGAGAGTTTCATTCGGTTTGCCCAGAAATGGGCTGTACATTTTTAAAACACATCAAACTGGGAATTAGTTTCAATTTTTTTTCATTACAAGATTTTAAATTCCATTGATTTTTATGCATGGACAATTATTTGGATTTTATATTTATATAAATTATTTTTCAAAATAGTTTGAATGTGAATCGATATTTCGGGATTAAACACAGTTGACCGCACCGAAATATGCAAAATTTCGTATACTTTTTAACCGTGGCCACAATATGGGGTGTAATGCTAACAAAAAAAAGATGGGCTCCAAAAAAATTCTTAAGAATTAGCAAATGGGCTGTACATTATTAGAAATAATGCACACGAGGGCAGTGACTGTTGGATGTCCATCCAACGACTGTCGTGCTTCTTCAATCTCTGCTCTTCCTGCTCCAGCCGCTCAAACAAGCGCCGGCGGGACGGCCTGCTCCCTCCTCCCGCGGCCGGCTATGCTGCCGCGCAGGCCTCACCGCCCCACCGTACTCCCGTCGCTGGCCTAGCCATCCCTCTACTCACCCACACCTGCTGTTATTCTCCGGGGACGACAGACAAACCAGTAAACCCTCGTACTCCTTCGCGTGGGAAACAACTGCCGAGTCTTCCCTGGCTCCGTGTCGTTCCCTTCCTAGGCCTCACCGTCGTCCACCGCCCTGGTGCTCTCGGCGCGGCCTGGTCAACGTGGTCAATGAACGACATCCATTGGAAGTTGACTGTACGTGGAGAGGCTGACAGCTTGGTCCATGGCCGCATGCAAGGAAATTCCCAAACCAGCGCCGGTCTCGTGCTCCTGCCTCTTGTGGCCGGCTGCGATGCCACAAAGGCCTCACCGCCGCCTACTACTCCCACCGCTGGCCAGGCCATCCCTCTACTCACCCACACCCCTTGTTATTCTGCGGCGACGGCAGCCTCACACCGCAGCCGAACCAGTGAACCCTCGTACTCCTCTCCATGTGGGCATCCACTACTGTGTCTTCCCCGGCTCCGCGTCATCCCCTTCCTAGGCCTCGCCGTTGTCCACCGCCTTGGTGCTCTCGGCGCGGCATGGTCAATGTGGTCAACGACCGACTTCCATCGGAAGAGTACTATACGTGGAGAGGCTGACAGCTGGGTCCATGGCCGCAGCTGGGTCGACGGCCACAGCCCAGTTTTTTTGTGATTTGGCAAGTAAGTCGCTTTGTCAGGCCTGTTGGGCTGCAAATCTTTCAAGACGAGGAGAGCTTCATTCGGCTGGCCGAGAAAATGGCCTATCAGTAATGAGAAATGGGTTGTACATTTTTAAAACACATCAAACCGACAATTAGTTTCAAATTTCTTTTTTTTTCATTTTGAGATTTTAAATTGCATTGATTTTTATGCATGGACAATTTGTTGGATTTTATATTGATATACATTTATTTCTAAAATCAGTTTGAATGTGACTCAAAATTTCGGGATTAAAAACAGTTCAGACCGCACCAAAATAGGCAAAATTTCGTATAATTTTTTAACTGTGGCCACAATATGGGCTGTAATGCTAATAAAAAGAATATGGGCTCCAAAAAAACCTTAAGAATTAGCAAATGGGCTGTAAATTATTAGAAGTAATGGCAGATGGGCTGTATGCGGTTTTCCACAGATTTGAGGCTTTCCTAAAAAAAGGTTGGCGCACAAGCAGTGACTGTTGGATGTCCATCCAACGGCCGTCGTGCTTCTTCAATCTCTGCTCTTCCTGCTCCAGCCGCTCAAACAAGCGCCGGCGGGACTGCCTGCTCCCTCCTCCCCGCGGCCGGCTGTGCTGCCGCGCAGGCCTCACCGCCCCACCGTACTCCCATCGCTGGCCTAGCCATCCCTCTACTCACCCACACCTGCTGTTATTCTCCGGCGACGGTAGACGAACCAGTAAACCCTCGTATAGTCGTACTCCCCTCCGCGTGGGAAACAACTGCCGAGTCTTCCCTGGCTACGTGCCGTTCCCTTCCTAGGCCTCGCCATCATCCACCGCCCTGGTGCTCTCGGCGCGGCCTGGTTAACGTGGTCAACGGCCGACATGCATCTGAAGTGGACTGTACGTGGAGAGGCTGACAGCTGGGTCCACGGCCGCACGCAAGGAAATGCCTTCTTATTACGCGCCAAATAATGATTCCTCCACCTGACATCTGGGACCCACCGAAAGGGCCTCTGTATTTCACGAAAAAACGTTACCGCCGCTGACAGCTCGGACCCACCAGCTATATCTTCGCAAGCAAGGAAGTGCCTCCTTATTACGCACAAAAAAATGAATACTCCCCCTGCTAGCTGGGACCCAGTATAGTGGGAGGCTGACTTGTGGGCCTACTAAGTTGAAGGGGACGGAGGGCTTTGTCAACTTAGTCAATATGCACGATTCTAGCTCCAGTGACCGTACGATGTCCATCCAATGGCCGTAGTGCTTCTTCAACCTCTGGTCTTCTTGCTCCAGCCGCCCAAACTAGCGCCGGTCGTGCCTTGTGCTCCTGCCTCCCGTGGCCGGCTGTGATGCCGCGGAGGCCTCACTGCCCCCTACTACTCCCACCACTGGCCAGGCCATCCCTCTACTCACCCACACCCCCTGTTATTCTACGGCGACGGCAGCCTCACACCGCAGCCGAACCAGTGAACCCTCGTACTCCTCTCCACGTGGGCATCCACTGCCGCGTCTTCCCTGGCTTCGCATCGTCCTCTTCCTAGGCCTCGCGGTCGTCCATCGCCTTCGTGCTCTCGGCGCGGCATGGTCAATGTGGTCAACGACCGACTTCCATCGGAAGAGTACTGTACGTGGAGAGGCTGACAGCTGGGTCCACGGCAACCGCAAGGAAGTGCCTCCTTATTACGCGCAAAATAATTATTCATGCACCTGACAGCGGGAACCCACCGGATGGGCCACCGTATTTCGTGAAAAAAAGTTTCCCCCTGACTGCTGGGACCCACCAGCTACATCTTCGCACGCAAGGAAGTGCGTCCGGGCAAAAAAAACGATTCGACCCCTGACTGCTGGGACCCACCAGCTATATCTTCGCACGCAAGGAAGTGCCTGACAGTCGGGACCCACCTGGTCAAAGCGTACGTAGCGTTGTCATTCTGGTCACGAACGTGTACGTACATACTGGTCGATGTAGAGCGCGCACGTGTCGTAGTAGAGGCGCGCATGTAGCATGTACACGTACGTACAACGATCAGTGTGCAAGAAAGAAAATACGGCCATGTACGTACATACGGGCGGGGTCTCGAACGCCTACTCACGCATACGTACGGCCAGGGCTCGTGTACATGGCTGGGTCGGAACAGAGACACTGCGTCGTCATCGTGTTCATGGGGAGCCAATCGGCTTGGTAAGAACGGAATGCGTCGTCATGTTCATCGGGAGGGCTTGGATGGAACAGCCGATGGAAACGAGGCCTGGCGTACCGCAGAACGGAGGAAACGGCCTTGTGTTCGACCGGCCACGTTCGAAACGGGATCCTGTTCATCGGGAGGGGTCTGGCGTACCGCAAAACGGAGGAAATGGACCTCCTACGGTCGAAATGGGGGTCCTGTTGATCGGGAGGGGTGTGGCGTACCGCAAAATGGAGGAAACAAACTTGTATTGGAGCGCTACGGTTGAAACATGGGTCTTGTTCATCGGGAGGGGTGTGGCGTACCGCAAAACGGGACTCCACGGGATACTGTTCCTCTCCATCGTCGACCCCCTCCAGCCTCCACGGGCTACTGTTCATCCACCGTCGACCTCCTCCAGCCTCCACCTGCGACTGTTCATCCATGGGCTCCTGTTCATCCAGCCTCCACCGCGCGCTACTCCACCGGCTACTGTTCAACCAGCCCTCTCCACGGGCTCCTGTTCAACCACCCCTCCACGGGCTACTGTTCATCCAGCCATCCATCGTCTACTGTTCATCCAGCCCTCCACGGGGTCCTGTTCATCCAGCCCCAACCGGCTTGATCGATCGGGGTCCTGTTCATCCAGAGGCAACACCACGGGGTCCTGTTCATCCACCCCCACCGGGAACTGTTCATCCAAACCCCCCAGCAACGCTCACTGTTCATCCAGAGGCAGCATCGATCGGCTTCAATTAGCAGCAGTAGCGAAGGAATCGCTCGATCGGGTTCAATTAACAGCCATCGATCGATCGCTCGGGTTCAGTAACGCGTAGCCTGCAGTGCAATCGCTCGGGTTCAGTTAGAGCCCAACGCCTCGCTCGGGTTCAGTTAGAGCCCAACGCCTCGCACCCACGCGCGTGCGTGTACGAGAGAAACGCGCATCGCTCGGCCCCGACCACCCACCATAACCGGGAACACCCCGATATTTTCCTCGCCCTCGCTTCTACCACGGTTTTTTCCGTCATGGACGGCCCAAAGAATGTCATGCAGCTGCATCTCCGTCCAGCCCAGGACGAAAAGCCCATTTTCTGTCATGATTTTTTGTCATAGAAGTAGGAGCGCACCACATCTATGATGATGCCGGGTTTTGTCACAATTATCGTCATAGGAGTGTCATAAGTATGACATAATTTTTTTCATTCGGCCCAAAATGTCACGGATGTGTCCTTTTTTTGTAGTGCTCCTAACTACTCCTGGTCGTCGTCGGGCATCTGGCTCCTGGGCTCCACCAACTGGTTGCAACAACTGGAAAGAAGAAAGAAGGGGGGAAAGGGGGTAGCAAAGCAACCGTGAGTACTCATCCAAAGTACTCGCAAGCATCAGATCTATACTAAGTATGCATTAGTATCAAATGGAAGGGTTGTATCTGTAGACTGAATGCAGAATGCCAGAATAGAGGGGAAGGCCTAGCCTATCGAAGACTAGCATCTTCAAGCAGCTCCAAGCATCTTGCAGCATGTAGAAGAGTAAAGAATAGCAGTTTATATTTAACAAACATGTTGTAGCATTAACGCCCAGAGATCCTTCCTTGACTCCCTGCGAGAAAGCAATCCCGGAGCCACATATCCATCACATATCTCAAGTAACCAGTTCTAGTTATAATAGATCAGGATACAAGTCTGAACGTCCATTACCGTGGACACGGTATTCGAATATATATCTTCCTTGCAGGGGTGCACCACGTTACCCAACACGCTTGATCACTCTGGCCGGACACACCTTTCTAGGGTCAATGCCCGGCCTCGGAAGATCAACACGCCACAACCCTACCTAGGCTCAGCAGAGAGGTCCCCGCCGGTGTACATCCTAAGCACTCCGGGGTCTTGGGCCCATCGCCCGTTGCACTCCAGGTCGTTGCGAGCAGGGTGGATACCAGCACCGCCTCGGATGGCTAGCACGATTCGACTGTGCCGCAATGCTGAACTCGACGTCTGACAAAGCTTCGGCTGATACCAAGACGTCGAGGCCCATATCTATTCTCGCGTGGTGGTTAGTGCGTAAAGGCCAGAGGCCAACTCAGAACAAATACCCAAACCTGTTAGTGCATTGGGGGCTCGCAGAGACAAGCAGAGACTCACGATAATGTGACCCCGTCGCCCCGTCTCATGGACTTACGGCAAGGGCCCAGACTGCCCGGCCGTGCCACGTAGAAGACTCGCGGGTGCTCAACGGGCCCGCCCGACTTTCACATCAACTCGCGGGTACCCCTCAGGGCCGACCCGACTTCAACAAAGGTCTCAAGTAAAGTCCGGGTAACCGTGTGCCCAAAACATCAAGGAGGAAAACCCGAGGAACCACCCTCGGTGGATTCCACTCGATGTAATCATCAAGGTGAACGTAAGAGGAACCACCCTCGAGGTTCACACTTGAGGGGTTGCACGACAGAGTCGTATCGGGAGTGGTGAAGGAGGAACCACCCTCATTGACCACGACCAAATAGCTACACTACAGAGTTGTCATCGGGAGTGCGTTGTGAGGTCTCACCCTCGCCACTCGATAGTAGCTGTGCAGAGTCGAGCAACAAAAGGGGCGTGATGTGATGTGAGGTGTCGGGCTCTGGTCGTCGATCACGTTGATCGAGTCATCGACGATGAAGCAGGGGCAACAAGGACAAGGTGGGGGTCACTGATGGATCACTAACCAACCTATACTAAGCAGTTTAGGATAAGCAGGTAAGGTACAACAGCAGGTACAAAAGCAGGCTATGCATCAGAATAGGAGCAATCAATTATAGTAGCAAAATCTAATGCAAGCATGAGAGAATGGAATGGGCGATATCGGGATGATCAAAGGGGGGGCTTGCCTGGAAGCTCCGATGAAAGGGGAGAAGGGTCGTCGTCGACGTAGTCGATCACAGGGGCAACATCAGTCTCGGAGTCTACCGAAGAGAAGAGGGGGAAGAAACAGTAAATACAAAGCAAACAGATGCATGACAGGCAATAAGCAGTGCTAGGGGTGTAATAACGCGGCACTACACGCTACCGGCGAAGGGGACAACAACCGGGAATGCTTTCCCGAAGTTTGGCATTTTCGGATAGACGAAATGGAGGGGGACAGTTACATGTTCGCTATGCCAGGGATGAGTGACAGACGAACGGAGAGCGTATCCGGATTCGTCTTGTCGTTCTGAGCAACTTTCATGTACAAAGTATTTTCGTCCGAGTTACGGATTATTTTATATTAATTTTCAAAGTTTTAAAAGATTTTCTAATATTATTATTATCTAAATTAATTCAGAAAAAGGAAAGTGACGTCAGCATGGCGTCATCAATGCATCAGCGGTCAACCAGCCAGTTGACTGGTCAAACTGACGGCTGGGACCCACCTGTCATAGACAGTGGGTTAAACAGAGTTAAAAACTAATCTAAACATAGTTAGTTAAACTATTGGACCCACCTGTTAGTGTCTAATTAAGTTAATTAATTATTTTTTAAACATTTTAGCTAAATAGGGGAGGTGGGCCCCAATTGTCAGTGGCTGGGGGTCGGTCCAGTCAGCGGCGTTGACCAGGTCAACTGGCCAGGCGGGCCCCTGGGGCCCGCGGGTCAGTGACCAGGGGGTGGCCCCTGGTGGTGCCACGTCAGTGGCGCCAGAGCTTCGTCGCTGGCAACTAAAATCACGACGGCGCGTACAGGGGGCACCGGGATTCTGCTATAGGGCACGAGGGAGGTCACGGTTAGGGGCGTTCGAACGAGCGCTCGAAGACGCGTCGACTGGGGGCGGTGGCGTCGCCGGAGTCGGCTGGAATCGGCGCCGGCATTGAGGCCAGCGGCGGAGCGGCTTTGGCCGACGACGGACACTGCGAGGCAGCACGCTACTGAGCAAAAGGGGAGGCTGGGGAGGATCTACGTGGTGCGGCGAGTCCTATGGGCACGAGCCCGTGACCAAATGGTCACTAGAGACGCGTCAGCGACGAGCTCCGCGGCGATGCGTTCGGCCTCGTCGTGAGAGCTCGCTTGGGTGCGTGCGAGAGCAAACGGAGAAAGGTAGGAGGTAGAGGAGCTCACCGCGCAGCACATGGAGGCCGGTGAGAGGCTTAGTAGCAGCAACAGTTGCCAGAGTCGAAGAAGACGGCAGTGGCCCGAGGAAGAAGGCAATGGCGTTGGGGGTGATGCAGGGGGTCCCGGCTCGAGCAGGTGGTCGGGGAGGATGTAGAGAGGGCCGAAGAACCGATCTGTCATGGGGACGAGGCGAGGCGGCGATGGTGGCCGCGGCTAGGATGGGG